>NC_068359.1:63675003-63975003 GCF_020536995.1 Dreissena polymorpha
TGTTTAATTTATGATCTACGGCAGTATTATTATAATTTTCATTATGGTCAAATAATGATTTTATGTGCCGTATGATAATCTGGTCTGTGACCAGTTTATGGTTGAATATGCTTTGCTCTTGTTTTTCATATATTCGACTACATGATGGTCGCAGAAACAAGAGTGGATAAATACCCGGTGACTTCGCAGATCATGGATGATAGTTGCAGTATCAGTCACCGGGTATCGGGCACGATCGCGACCGTACTATGCTAAGTCTCTTAGACAGTCGGTCAACATCAGACCATATGGCGACACCCGTCAGCCGGTCTTTGCCCGATGGCATTGGTCAAGGACATCGACCAATGCCGGACCATTTGGCATCCGCCATACGGTCATTATCCGGTGACAACACTGGTCATGATATGACCGGTACGTCACCGGGGACGTTGATCACGGACCATTGATCGACGTCTGACCGGCCGGTCCGGTCACCGGTCATGTCACCGGTCCGGTCCGGTCATTGATCACCGGTCCGGTCACCGGTCCGGTCCGGTCACCGGTCCGGTCACCGGTCCGGTCACCGGTCCAGTCCGGTCACCGGTCCGGTCACCGGTCCGGTCATTGATCACCGGTCCGGTCACCGGTCCGGTCCGGTCACCGGTCATGTCACCGGTCCGGTCACCGGTCATGTCACCGGTCCGGTCACCGGTCCGGTCCGGTCACCGGTCCGGTCATTGATCACCGGTCCGGTCCGGTCACCGGTCATGTCACCGGTCCGGTCACCGGTCATGTCACCGGTCCGGTCACCGGTCATGTCACCGGTCCGGTCCGGTCACCGGTCATGTCACCGGTCCGGTCATGTCACCGGTCCGGTCATGTCAACGGTCCGGTCCGGTCACCGGTCCGGTCATTGATCACCGCTCCGGTCACCGGTCAACAGTCATCAGTTAGGCCTGCCACCGATAACACCAGTCACCGGTCAAGAAGAAGAACTCGGTCTTCTTCATTGAATTATTCTCCTATTCTTCGTTGAATACATCGTCTTCATCAAGGATTAGACATCGGACACGCTCTTCTTCGTCGAGCAGTTCTCATCGTCGAGGCTCTCGTAAGCGATCACGTCGTCACTCACGGAGACGTTATTCTAGAAGATCTCGGTCTCATCGCAGCCGATCCACATCTCGGCCGATCCAGATCTCGACATCGCAGGAAACGAGGACGTCGTCAACCTTCACGTAGACATCAGCGGACTGCATTGAGCACCACTGGATATTTATCGAACATACCTCTCCTTCATTGAGCAGTTCTCGGCGTTGATACGCTCGTAAGCGATCATGTCAATGCTCACGGAGACAATATTGTAGAAGACAATATTTCCAGCGTAGCCGAACAATATTTCGGCATCGAAGTTATATGGATGTCGCCACTTCTCACGTAGGCGTTAATGAACCTACTGGTCATATCGACGTTCTCCATTTTATTCCTTTAGGAATATCATGTCTCCATTCCACGTGTGATGGTTCTTCTTATGGCATCCACACATGTTGCAGTCACCGAGCCGTAGTTGTATACGAACACTAGTTCGTTTAACATTCAGGCTTCGGGATAAGCTGTTCTTTTCTCCACTACGACTACAAGGACACTTATGCCTATTAATACTGATAATCTACCGTTGTTTTCCGGTTAACATTATCAGATGACTTCGTGGATGGTCATTCTTCTGCACCAGATATTTCCATTCTGACGCAGTTATATTATACCGGTCCCGATCACCGGACATCGGTCACCATTCTACGGTCATATCACCGATCACTGATCACCGGTCAGAATAAGTGATGTCTCATCGCCATCGGATTGGATTTTTTTGGCATGATCTTCTTTTCCGAGCAGTGCTTGACATTGATAACAGACCATTTGGATTCCACCATTTTTTCGGTCTTTAACTGGTAACGTCACCGGTCATATTATGACTGGTCCGTTCACCGGGCTACAGTTACCGGTCATTGACCGGTCCGGTTCGGTCACCACTTACCAATTACCGGTATTCCACTGTGTTTTCATCGGTCAATTTTTAGTATCACGGGTATCGTCTACATTACATAGTTGTATACCCCTGGCTATGATTGTATTGAATACTATATTTTATGGATTCAACAATCTACATGACTTTTTGTGTTTTTCAATACTGATTTTCTACTGGCGACGGTCACCAAATCATGCTATATCTGTTATTTGTACTTCTATCTCAACCGGCTACATGCAGACTACTGGTCTTGCAGATAGATCGGCTGAAGTGGGCTCGGAGATTAGCATTGAGGTCGAACATTACTATTTGACCTCTATTAATTTATGTTCGAGACCCGAAGGATGAATTGTTTTAACCGCCTTTACCTGTCGGCTACAGACTTTGCAGTCAGTGTCACGGAACAGTTGGGACACATTAATGACGCTAGCAGGATTAGCAAGACGACATTTGTATCGACTTCTGCTTTTCTATTGCTCCTACGGCAGTGCATATTTTCAAGCTACTGGAATCAACAAGAGTTCTGATACATAGGATTGCCTATCAGATTGACCGCATAGCGGCTACAGTCTTGTAGATGGCTTAGGACCTATTGAACTCAGATCTTAGATCCTAGGATCTGGAGGGACCTCATCTTAAAGTTATTCTTCTATTACACTTCTGGCCATAACAGGCCGTCTTCCTATAACTGGTCGTATTCCTTTCGGAATTCGTCCAGGTTAGAAGTCTTGAAGTAAATGGATTAATCAAGTCAGAATTTAAGACTTCCATGCATTCTACCGGCAAGCGTGGACCCGCTTAAGGTTACCCCTAGGGTTTTCACCTTTTTCTGCCATCACACCTCCGATTCCGGAGGTACCACTATCAATCATATTTCCGTACTTCGCAAATCGATGACTTCGCGACCTGTATTATTCAGGATTTTAAAGGCGCCTGTTATTGGTTCAAGAAGAGGCTATATTCTGTAGATAGGTCATTAACTTATAAGTGTTAAACACTGTCCTATTCTACCAATTTTCAAGTGTGTTTGGAGTGGGAAAGTTCGGCTTGCCGTGGTTTCTTTGCCCACCCATCCTTGACAAATGGTTCCGGTCACCGGTCGGTATTTACCGGTCCGGTCACCGGTCCTTCTGCTGAGACGTCTTTTCTTACGTCCGTTTCAGCTTTATTTTTAAGATAATTGTATTAATCTCGGGATTATTTAATGACACAGATTTCCATCTTTTTGTCATTATTTACCACTATTCAGTGGTGTCTAGACTAGAAGATTATCTTGGCAAGAATATAGTTTATTCTACCACAACCTTCCTTACATCTTATACAGATGTGAGCAGATAAGGTTATGGACGATCACATAGAACAACGTATCTTGATTTTCTCAATTATGTGGTATCCTAACGAATATCACCTGCACATATACATCTTGAAAAGCAAAAATTCTTTTTAGCTGTTTTTCATTTACAACACATTTTCACGATTCCTTTGTGATGGTTTCAACTATCACACATCGGTCGTGGATTACTTACAGACACGGAGGTGATCATATTATCACTCCTTGTAACTGGAAATCAGGAACTTATTCGTTCTTTGCAAGAACAACAAATTTTCTCTTTCGTCTTTCTCATACCAGTTCGTCTCAACGCCCTGTTGGACCTTTTGTCCTGCAGTTCTTTCTTTCGAATTATTTTTCCGTTGGGTTCAATAATGTAATCGCGCATGCGCGCCAGTGAAGTTGCAGACGAGTTGCATGGTGTACATAGTATATCAAAGAATGTTGTTTATCATCAAACGCTAGTTATTAGCGTTATGCGATCGTATATCGCAGTGTATACCGGTATGCTGAACAACGTCAACAATGCAGTTCACAGAAATCGATCCAGCAGGGTGTGCGATTGTTATACATTCGTCCATTGACATAAACTGGAATATCTTGCCTTCTTGGTGAGTTTTTGCAATAACTGAGTTTTTGCCATAATTTCATGAAATATACGTAATGAACCATGGGATTATGGTTCTACGACCTTTTAAGTCTCCTGTACAATTATTTTCAGGAAACTTCTTCACAGGTCAAATATCATATCTCACTGAGACATATTTTTACTGATCCAAACATGTGCCACTTCATGTCTGGCCATTAATAACTTTTAGTTATCTCTACAGAAGAACGTTTTTCTGTTAGAGTTTCAATCCTTGTTACTTGTGCAAGGATAATTCCATCAGAACTGTATAAAGGTTCTATGGAAATTCATTTTTTTTACTGGGTAATTGAGAGCATAGTTATTACCTTAATCACTCTGCTAGATACATAGAGGTTTTTCTCATCTTTTTCTTGATGATAAGAAATTTGTTCTTTTCTTCATCAAAGGATAGAGATTATGCTCTCGTATACCTTGTTTTGTGTAAGTCATCGCAACTCTGTGCTGTCTTACCTATTTTGGAACTGATCCAAACTATGGAACGTCAACACTATGTTTTTCGTTCCTTTACCTTCTTAAGCGGTTTTGACTTGTGTAACATGTTGGGATGCTTAATGAGCTCCCTTTGAACCTTTTTCATCAGGCTTATTAACAGTTCCAATATAATTTTAAGACGGTTTTCCTTCTTATTATGGCTTTTACCATACGGAGAAGTGAAATTCATGCTTTTTCTGTTGAAAACGACCAATTCCAGTTGGATCTATTGTCGTTTTCACTTTGTTGTGTCAGCCAGGATTCCTTGCTTAATATCAAGTCCTCTATATGGCTTCTACCTTCAAGTTTCCAAGTTTTCTTAAACTGGTAGTCATGAAGATGAGGATAAACTTCTTTGGGCAATCAGGGCTTTGAAGTTCTATCTCAGCAGTGTTAGTCAGAAGTCCATTCGAGGTTCTCAAAGACACTCTTCATTTCCCCCAAAAAAGGGGGGGGGAGATGTGTCTGCGGCTTCTATTTCTCGGGGTTAGACCTCGACTAAGGAAAGTTAATCTTATCCTATCTAAGGATTCATTCCTTTTTAGGATCTGACCGCATGAATTAAGAGCTCTGTCTGTTTTGTGGGCATATATTAATCACACCCCACTTTTTGACGTGCTCTAAGCTGTTTACTGGAGGAATCCGACCACCTTGTCATCTTTTTATCTTCGTTTTCTGAAGTGCCAACAATACAATTTGTATACGTTTGGGCTTGTTGTGGTTTCACTAACGGTAGTGTCTTCTTTACGACATAGACATATTACTCTGTCCGAGAAGTCATAATTAATACCGTTTTAACGAAGATTACTTGATATCATTAGCTGATAACCCTGTTTATGGGTTCTACTGTGTTGGGAAAATATATACGAACCTTCCCACCGCAGCTGCAAAATCAGCATACGATAACAGGTCAGTATTTATGACATTAAAACAAATTTTTTTTAAATAAAATTCATTTTAATTATTAAATACTTACCTGTTATCGGTAAGTCCCACCTCCCACCCCGCTATTCGATTAATATTTTTGTATATATATTGAAAGAATATTGAGGGTTGGTTACCGATTTTTGGCTAGGTTGCATTGCACTATGTTTAACCTGGCCTGTATTACGGTATTGAGGTGGCGGATTCCCAGTTAAAATTCCGGATGAGTTATTTCCCCTTGGAAAGTATAAGCATACGATAACAGGTAAGTATTTAATAATTAAAATGAATTTTATTTAAAAAAAATTTGTTTTAGTAGATGTTTATGAATCAGGTTTACGTAGATGTTCATTAACCAGATTTAGTAGTTGTTTATGAACCATGCTTTAGTAGATAATTATGAACCAGGATTTAGTAGACAATTATGAACCAGGATTAAGTAGATGTTTATGAACCAGGTTTCAGTAGATGTTTATGATTCAATTTTAAGTAGATTTTATGAACCAGGTTTAAGAGGATGTTCATTAACCAGGGTTTCAAAGATGTTCATTAACCAGGTTTAAGTAGATGTTTATGAACCAGGTTTTAGTAGATGTTCATTAACCAGGTTTAAAATGTTCATTAACCATGTCTTAGTAGATGTTTATGAACCAAGTTTTAGTAGATGTTTTTGAACCAGGTTTTAGTAGATGTTTATGAAACAGGTTTAAGTAGATGTTTATGAACCAGGTTTTAGTAGATGTTTATGAACCAGGGTTAGTAGATGTTTATTAACCAGGTTTTAGTAGATGTTTATGAACCAGATTTTGAACAAAGTTGAAAATCCTTCTTATAAGATTAAGACTTAGTCTTAAACAGGTAGTTTCCAATCAATCTATTTTGAATTGACCAATCTTGATGAAACTTTGGATGAAGCAAACTTACACGGAAATTTAGCTTGGGATAGTACATGGGGCTTGTAGGGTCAAGGTTGCTGTTAGTAAAAAAGAAAAACAGTTTCAGCTCAATGACTTGAGATTTATGAAGATGCGCTGGAGTTGTGTGTGTATGTTTTTTACACAGAACCCTTGGGATAGCATCTGGGGCCAGTTGTCAAAGTTTTGTTGATAATTTTTTTCCCCAAAATGGAAGGCCAGGTCCTTTCACCAAATAAAACAAGCACTGGGTTTGATACCCAAGGTGGTTGTGTATTTGAGATCTACCCAAAAGACACCAACAACTGTTGTTTTTTTCCAGGAAACCGTTTCAATAGGCTTTAAGCCTTCCTTGCAATTAACCCAGAAAAGCAAAGTGAAAATGGCTTTGTGCAAATAGCATAATTAAAAGCAGAACAGCCTGCGAGTAACTCGCAGTCTGTTAAGGTTTTATGCTGTTTGCTTCTCATCAGTAACTGAGGGTAGGAAATGAAGCCTTTAAAACTTGAATCTAGTTAGAAAGGTATTTAATTTAATTGAACTTTCTAAGGAACTACAAATGCGTAATAATATGAGCCTTGTTCTGAGAAAACTGGGCTTAATGCATGTGCTTTAAGTGTCATCCCAGATTTGCCTGTGCAGTCCGCACAGGCTATTCAGGGACGACACTTTCCCCTTTTATGACATTTTTCGTTTAAATGATGTCTCTTCTTAACAAAAATCCAATTTAGGTGGAAAGTGTCGTCCCTGATTAGCCTGTATGGACTGCACAGGATAATCTGGGACGACACTTTATGCACATGCATTAAGCCCAGATTTCTCAGAACACGACTAATATGTATCTAAGTGGTAACGGGTAAAGCTAAAATAACCCATGTTTCAACTTAACTAAACTCTCCGCAGATCCTGGACTCACTGGATGACAACTATGCAGAAGAGGCAGCCATGTTTATGGGTGTACTAAATGAGCTGGCTAAAGCCGTGGTCAGATGGTTTCCTGACAAACATAAATGCAGGAACAGTGATAAACATGAAGACAGGGAACAAAAGAGCCAACAGGGGGCCAGTAAGGGTCAGAAGTGCAACAATGGTGCTGGGCCATCAGAAGGTGATGGGATAGGAGCTCTGGCTGGTACAAGGAATGGGGTCAGGAATGGGGTCGGAGCAGCGTGTTGTGAGGGGTGTGGTTGTGTGGTGGGGGATGATGATGGGGATGGGGATGTCAGAGAAGGGACTGTGAAAATTAGAGGGGATGAAAGAAAAGGGTCTGAAGGGGCTGGCAACACAGGAAAGGGGGATGCATTGAAGAGGATAGTTGAGGTGGAACGGGACATGTTTCAAGAGGTGGTGGATATCAACTGTAGTGACCGGGTGCATGTGTATAAGAAGTGTTCCAGTAAGGTTACAGTTAAGGCTGGGACAGAAGCTGTAGGAAGTAATGTGTGCCAGCAGTGCTTGAAGATGTTGACCCTGCCAGAGGACTGTAAGCATGTGGACAATTCGGAAAACCTGATATGTAAGTGTCCCAGAATGAAAGACCCAAGCGAAAACCACTTGGGTTTGTCAGGACAGGGGGTAGGGCCTTTTGCACTGCGAATGTCAGGACAGAGTGTTGGGCATGTCTCCCTAGGGGAGGGGGAAGATTTGGTGCAGGGGCAGTTTGATGACGTAGAGCCCTCTCTAGATGGCGCCACTTTTTCACTGCCTAACGGTACCACAGAGTGTGAACGCTGCCGTAAAACACTTCCAGCAAGTCGCTGTGTCCAGTGCATCTTCAAGCGCTTCAACACTGTGAAAAACCATCTTAAGGAAAAGGAGGCTAAAGATGCCAAAGACAGAAATTGTGAAAATTTTGATGAATTGGCAGTTACTGAAACACTCTGTAAAGCATGTAAATTAAAGGCAGAAGAATCTTCAACCAGCAAAGTCTGCTTGGAATCTGAGATCGCCGGTTCTGCACCCACAATAAGTGATGTCACTGCAAAGGAAGTAGAAGAGCTGGCCACCTACTTTTCTGACCTCCTTGCACTGGAGAAAGAGTCAGCAGGGGAGATAACTGAGGAAGACCTAGAGAACTTTCAGTGAGTTAATAGGTTTTTGTGTGTATCCGATGGAATATATTCACAATGTTGGAAAATAGAGCTTAATGCATGTGTAAAAGTGTCATCCAAGATTAGGGATGACACTTTCCGCTGTCACTGGAGATTTTGTTTTAAAAAAAAACTTCCTATATTTATGAAGTCTGTAAGTGTGATCCCTGATAAGCCAGTGAGGACTGCACATGCTAATCTGGGACAATGCTTTACACACTACTTAAAGTAACAATCACGCTCAAAAATATCGAATATTTCGTTAAATAAAGCTAACCCATAAAAAAATCAATGTTCCTTTTAGCAAAATGCAAAATTTCAATGTTAGATGTTTTCTGGTAGAATTGATTTAACGAGATACAAAATGCTCGTTTTTATTTTTTTGTGGCCACAAATAATTTCATTTATATCTCCCGTGAAATATCCGAACATTTACGGTGGAACACGAGATTGGATACGGTAAGAGCGGAAGCATGACGAAACTCTCATGAATTATCATTCTGTGAAATCAAAATGAATTTTGGGTAACTGGAACTTGAGCGAATGCGAAAATGGCTTGTATAAATTATGCAAATGAACGCAACCCGAATGAATCCTGACTCGAAAGCGAAAGTAGATTACATTGTGGAACGATATTTAGATATTTAGATGCTTAAAACTTGCCAAATGCTTGTAATATAACGTTTTTACATCAATGTTACTTGTTTTTAGGGTCTTCCTATTGTAATTAACCATCGTATGGTACTACTTGTTGTCAAATGTTTTTATATAGCATAATACAGTGGCCGTATGTATTGGTGAGCGTGATAGTGACTTTAATTAGAACGAGACTATGTAATTGCATCTTTATAATAATGGTGAATTTTAGCAAAGATATCACACATTTTTATGTTGGTAAATCTTTAAGTCATACATAAACAAAATTTAAGGCTTAGAGCTTTTAAGGTTGTGACCCCTACCTTCCCATCTTATTTCAGGCCGACCCAAGATGACCTTGACCCCACTGACCCCCCAGAGGTCGCGCTACCCCTGCCCGGGCACGTGGTGGCAGTGCGGGAGGTGATGTTGCGATGTAAACACATCCTGTCCTCCCCTAGACCTCAGCTCAGACTACTGGTCCTGGACACCATCAGCCATACCTGTCTCGCTCTGGACAAACATCAGGGTGGGGCAATCAGAGCCTTTGAATAGTATTTGGCCTACCACAGCTGATCTTATTTGGTCATTCAGTACTTCATGTGTAAATGTTGGGCAAACCAGAAATATATGAGGGGGCCTGATCCCGTGTTCATTGACATTATAATTATTATTATTTTAAACATGTAGCCTGAAATATTTTAATTTGTATTATTTTGTCCAAAGACCCTGTATGCCAGAAGAATCATTTACTTTTACTTCATCATCTTTCATAGGCAAATAGGTGTATTATATTGGTTTAAAATGGAAAATGTTTAAACCTATGTGTAAACATTTTTTTATACCTTTTTTAAAAATGTATTCAAACATGGCATTCCATGATGGTATATGTATCTAACATTTTAAAAGCTTTGCACATGAAAACTCAAGGCCACTGTTTAAACACTGTACGGTTCTGAATTGTCAATTTAAAAAAAGACAAACAAAAAAAACAGTCTATATTTGTAAGTATCACATAATTTGTTGTTTACAACTACAAAGTATGAAATGTCAATGTAATTAAATTAACATTTCTACTCAAAATAAACGTAGATTTTGTACAATTGATTGTAAAATAAACTTCAGTGTTCCCTATGGCAATTGCCGAAATCCCAACGCCAGATGTGGTCTGGTAAAATAGATGTTTGTAGATACAAAATGCTCGTTTTTGTCCCCTACCGGTTTCACCGGAGGGGACGTATGGTTTGCACTCTGTCTGTCTGTCTGTCTGTCTGTCTGTCTGTCTGTCACACTTTTCTGGATCCTGCGATAACTTTAAAAGTTCTTAATATTTTTTCATGAAACTTGAAACATGGATAGATGGCAATATGGACATCATGCAAGTAATTTCATTTTGTTCCTATGTCAAAAAATTCTGGTTGCTATGGCAACAACAACAAACAAATTCTGACAATGGTGGAATTTCTGACAATGGTGGAGCCGGTAGGGGACTATATTGCTTGGCAATAGTCTTGTTATTATTGTTTTGCATATCTATTCATACAACACATGAACACTAACATGGTGTTCGTGTGTCGTATGAAAAGATATATTCGCAGGAATTAATTGTGACCACAAATAAATAAAAACAAGCATTTTGTATCTACAAAAATCTATGTAATCATACCACATCTAGCATTGAAATTTTGGCTATTGCTACAAGGAACACTGATTGTTAAGGTGTTAACTTTATTTTACGAAATACTTAATGAAATTTTCGTTGATTTTGAGCGTTATAGAGACTTTAACTTCAGACTACTCATATGATGTCAAATTATTAAATTGAGTATAATTGCATCTAGTAGTTCCAGCTTTCCCCTTCCTGCTTAGAAGCAAAGTGAAAATGGCTATGTGCAAACAGCATAAAACCTGAACAGCTTGTAAGTGTATAGCAGCCTGTTTAGGTTTTATGCTGTTTGCTGCTCATTAGTATCTTAGGGTTGGAAATGAAGCCTTTAAAAATTGAATCAAGCAAGAAAGGTCTATAATTAAATGTACTTTCTAAGGGACTACAAATGCGTCAAAATACGAATCTTAGTGGTGACTGGTTAAGTTAAATTAACAAACACAAAGCAATTTACCCCTTAAGGTGTTCTGTAACTGGAATTCAGAAATTCCTGTATGCAAAGGGATTTCTCTCAATATGCATATACATGTAGAGGAAAGAAGGGGACGGTAGGAATTTGACAGGTTGTTAATGATAGATTTTTTTAGCTTATAAAGATTGTTTTTTAGGGAGTCCAAATAATTTCCAAAAGTCTTTTCAAAGAGCAAAGTGTAGCTGCTGTTTGTTGTTCTAGATAAATTTTTTCATCGTTTGTTGTTGCAGATGAGTAACTGCCCCTGTTTGTTGTTTCCAAATGAGTAACTTCCCCTGTTTGTTGTTTCCAGACGAGTAACTTCCCTTGTTTGATGTTTCCAAATGACTAACTTCCCCTGTTTGTTGTTTCCAGATGAGTAACATCCCCTGTTTTTTGTTGCAGATGAGTTACTTCCACTGATTCACAAGATCTGGCCTCCATTTAGTCTGTGCTTTGCAGATGAAGAGAAGCTGGTCACCATTAAGGTTGGTGGGGCAAAGTTAAAGTGAATATTAGCGTTGCTTGCTTGCTCATCTGTGTTTCTTTGTTTTTATGCCCCTGGATTGAATGATGGGGGGGGGGGGGGGGGATATTGTTTTTCGCCTGTCTGTCTGTCATTGTATGTGTCTGTCACAAACTTTAATCTTGGTTAAACTTTTTCAATAACTTTTGCAATATTGAAAATAGCAACTTGATATTCGGCATGCCTGTGTTTCTCATGGAGCTGCACATTTTTAGTGGTGAAAGGTAAAGGTCATCCTTCAAGGTCAAAGGCCAAATGTATGGCTTCAAAGCAGGGCAGTAGGGGGCATTGTGTTTCTGACAAACACATCTCTTGTTCAATTCACAAAATGTAAAATGTTTAAATATGCTGAGTCATTTAAGTGAAATATCTTGAACCATATTTTCTAAAAAGGTTAACTTCTTTAAGGCCTAGTCTCACTATAATACCGGATTCACTGGGGACTACCAGGATGAACCGGGGGCAACCCTGCCTCCACCGGGAAAGTATTAAAATGTTTAATACTTCCGGCATGAGCCGGGAAGGACCGGCGCAGCACCGGGAACAACCCAGACAGCACCGTAGCTCCACCTGGGCCCATACATACCCCAGCAGTGTTACGGAAACGCCCCGGTGAATGCCGGCGGAGTTCCGGTATACCAGGGCTGTGTCGGGATGCTGCCTGCTTTCACCGGGACTCAACCGTGGCATTACGAGCGACAACAGGGGCTTTGCCAGGGCTTCACTGGGATAAACCGTAGCCAGACCAGGGTTGACTGGGACTCTGCAAGGCTGTTGACAGGCATCATCCGGGGCGGCACCGGGAAAAAGTGTGACCGCGTTAAAAAAATTCTACGAATCATCCCGGTTCGGCGTAAAAAAAACAGGATGGACTGGGGCTCTACCGGCAATAGTGAGACTTGGGCTTTAAGTGTGTTCCCTTTTTAAGGAGAAGTCACATATCATTATTTTGACACCTGTGTTTCACATAAGCAAGACGGTTGTTCTACATTTCAGGACTTGTATGTACCTTTTTAAAGTTCATGTTCTGCATTTTTCAAGACTCATTTTTCTCATGTAAAGACTTGTGTTTCACATTTCAATGATCATGTTTTATATTTCAAGGATCATGTTTCACATTTCAGGACTTATGTTCCACATTTCTTGACTAATTAATCTCTTGGAGGCTCATGTTTCACATTTCAACACTTGTTTCTCACATTTAACCCTTTCCCACTCTGAAGCAAAGTGGAAATGGCTATTAGCAAACACTATAAAACCAGAACAGCCTGGGAGTAACTAGCAGTCTGTTCATGTTTTATGCTGTTTGCTGTTCTTCAGTAACTACGGGTTGGAAATGAAGCCTTAAAAACTTGAATTTAGTAAAAAAGGTTTTTAATTGAATGTAACTTTGTAAGGGACTAGTCACTACAAATGCGTCAAAATACGTATCTAAGTGGGAAAGGGTTAAGGATTCAAGTATCACAGTTGAAGACTCATTTTTCACTATTCAAAACTTATGCTTCAAGTTAATAAATCATGTTTTTATTTTCAATGTTCATGTGTCACAAATAATTTCTTATATTTTAAGACTGGTGTTTCACAATTGATATCTCATGGTTCCCCCTCCAAGGTTCATGTTTCACACTTTTTAAGACTTATGATTTAACAATTTTATGACTCAGTTTTCATATTTCAAGACTCCTGTTTCACACTAAATAAATCATGTCCTCGTTTTCAAGGTTCATGTTTCACATTTCATTTATAATTTATTACTTTTGAAGACTAGTGTTTCACAGTTCATATCTAATGTTTCCCTTTACAAGGTTGATGTTTCACATTTTTCAAGACTCATGTTTCACATTTCATTATGTGTTTCACAGTTGATATGTCATATTTCCCATTTTCAACTTTCATGTTTCACATTTGTAAGACTTACTTTTTCCATTTCATGACTGACATTTCACAAAACTCTTTTCACATTTTAGTTTACATATTTTCTGATTTCAGGCCATAGACGTACTTTGCACAGTGGCCCGCTGCTCAGGAGACTTTGTGAAGCATCGGGTGACAAAGGATGTGCTACCCAAGCTGGCTTCATTTCTCCAGAACCAATCTGAGATCAGCGTACATGCTGGGGCATCGTACCAGTTCACTGTCAACTATAAACTGCAGCTTGCCATATTGAACAACATCAGCTCCATTGCTCAAATGGTGAGCCTTGTTTTAGGAAAATAGGGCTTAATGCATGTGCATTAAGTATCGTCCCATATTAGACTACATTTTCTGCCTTGGTGGATTTTAAAGTTAAACAAAGTCTCTTCCAAAGTTAAATCAAGTCTATGCAGAAACAGTTGTCCCAGATTAGCCTGTGCATACAGCATAGGCTGATTTGGAACTACACTTAAAGCACATGATGTAAGCCCTGTTTTCCGAGAGTGAGTGCAGCTCAGGAATTAGTTAAAGAGAATGAGATTTATTTTGATTTTAGAAGTATTAAGCAAAATAATAAAATTTTGAACCTAATTTTTAGGTGCTGATCTGTGATATCGAGTCTCTATTATTGAATCTATATATTAGCCAATCTTGTTTTCAGGCATGTATCAAGGGAAGTAATCTGGACTTGATCACCACAAGTTGCCTCCCTTACCTACATAGCCGACAGCCAAGCACTTTACAGAAGGTATGTTGTTTTGTTATGTGTGTTAACCCTTTCCCGCTTAGAAGAAAAGTGAAAATGGCTATGTGCAAACAGCATAAAACCAGATCAGCCTGCGAGTAAATCACTGTCTGTTCAGGTTTTATGCTGTTTGCTGCTCAACAGATGATTTTCCGTATCTAAGTAGTAACGGGTTTAACCCTATTTTCTATGAGGGCTGCTCATATATGTACGTAATTCTTGTTCCTACTTTGTATAATTACCCTCCAGGTATGTAGGGAGCTGCTCTCAGAAAACAGGGCTTAATGCATGGGCCTTAAGGCTTATCTAGGATGACACCAGGGGGGTTTTCTGCTATGTAAAAAAGACAGACCTGATCCTAAAGCAAACGGACCCATTCCCAAACTAAAATTATAAAAAACAAGCAAATTCGTTGAATTGATATCCCCCGCCAAACTAAAGCTTTGTCACAGATGTAAGCATTTTTTCAAGATACAAAGGGCCATAACTCCGTTATTTACGGATGGTGTAAAATGCCATTTGGCGTGCATCATCCTCTTATCCATATATATACTCATACCAAGTTTCAATGAAATCGGCCAAAGCACTTCCAAGATATGGCTCCGGACACAAAAGTGCCGGACGGACGGAAGGACGGACGGACAACGTCTAAACAATATCCCTCCGCCTTTGGCGGGGGATAATAATCACAATTTCCAAATCCCAATAAATTTTTTTTAGAAAGAAGTCTCTTATGACTTATGATTATTAGACTCTATATCTCAAAAAAAAAATAAACAACCTACAAAATATATAACCATAATTAATGTGATTTATATCCAAAATGGCCAAGAAAAGACATGTTGTGTCAATATCTGTTGATAAAAAAATCCCAATTTGGTCCTTTTTGTCGATAAAAAATCCCAATTTTGCCACTTTTATCGATTAAAAAAATCCCAATTTGACCAGACTCTTTTTCCCAAAATGGCTGGAAACCCCCCCTGGACACTCAAGGCACAAGCAATAAGCCCTGTTTTCCAAGAGTGTTGGTCATATGTACTCATACAATTTTTTTTCTCCTTACTGTTCCTCCGCCAGGCATGTATAGAGTGTTGCCGGGGGCTGATTGACATCGATCCAGACCTGATCTGGCTCAAACTCTGCCCTCTTTTCTGCCCCAAGGCGTATGAACCACCATCAGGCAGCTTCAAACCAATCAGGGTAACATTAGGGAGTATTTGAGGAAATTAAACCAGTTTAGCAGTCGACATTAGTCAGTTATTTTCTAATGCGCACTGTCACTCTTAATGGTTAAAGTTAGTCTTTTTTTATATTTAAAACTTTTGTTTAGAGCTGTTTCATATAGAATTACTATTGATTGTCATTTTCGGGCTTCTGTTGGATTTTGTTTCTTGCAAAGCTCAAAGTAAAAGAGATGAATAATTGAAAAACAGGAGACTTTGCATTTAAGGCTATTTTCTTATGACTTCATAGGAGTTTTTGATGTGTTTTTGTTTTTAATAAATGATGATTTTTAATCACATGCTTTACTTTGTTTTCCTTGTAATATTACTATTATGAATATGTTTATCTTGAACATGTACAGATAACATTAAATGCATTTCATCGGCTACTTTTTGTTTGACTGACCACTCGGATGACTATTTTTTCATAACTTTAAAAGCATCCAATAATAAGATGTGAAACTGGTTGATATAATATTAAAAGTGGAAAGTCATGCCTTATCTGAGACCAATTTACACTTATGCTTGAGCCTTATTTTCAAAGACCCGGCAGAGGCTCAATTTTATGCCCCTGGTAGGGTGGCATATAGCATTTGAACTGTCTGTCAGTCCATCTGAAAACTTTTACATTGGCCATAACTTTTGCAATATTGAAGATAGCAACTTAATATTTGGCATGCATGTGTATAATCACATGGAGCTGCACATTTTGAGTGGTGAAAGGTCAAGGTCATCCTTCAAGGTCAAAGGTAAAATTTTTCCAAGGGAAGTAACAAGCCTCAAAGGGAGAAAAATTCTATTTATCATTTGGCAGTTACAGATAATTTTTACAAGGGAAGTAATTTTTGTTAAGGGATATAATAAAAAAATTAATCAATAAAAGCGGTGCAGTAGGGGGTATTGTGTTTCTGACAAACACATCTCTTGTTGTATTTCAGGGCCTTAGCAAGCTGTCCACTAGCAATCCCTACACCGGGAACATCACCCGACTCATGGCGGATACCAAGCTGTTGTAGCAAACCTTCGCCAGACATGCCAGATTGTGTTCAGGACACTCCTGTATTCCATCCATGATCAACTGTCGAGTCCGACTTAAAACAGCTGGATGTGCAAAGCCAGGGATTCCATATGCCATTATGTTTTTCTTGCTTTGTGATTAAATTTTAGGCAATTTCATGTAATAAGAATAAAGCAATTCACTATTTAAACTGTAGATTTACATAGATTGCTCTGCCTTTATGATTGTCCCAGGGGTTGAAATGAGCCGTGTTTTGGGAAATTGGGGCTTAATTTATGTGCATATATCGTCCTATGCACTGGCTTATCCTGGGCCCGTATTCACCAACCGATTCTTAGACTTAAGAATAAAGAATAGACTTAGAACCAAGAAAAATGTGTTAAGTTTTTGAATATATACAGGCCTCCACTGGTGATTATGTCATTAACAAAATGTTCTATATGAAGAATAATATAGATAGAGATGTTTACTGCAGTGTTTGACTCAAAATTAAACAAATTCTTGAATATTCTAATTTAAAGAGTTTTCTTTATTCTTAGACTTAAGTCTATGAATTGTTTGGTGAATATGGGCCCAGGAACGACACTTGCTCCCTGCATTACATTTTGCATTGAAAAGAGACTTCCTTTTCAAAAAAAGCTATAACAACAGTCATCCCTATTAGCGTTTGCATACTGCTAATCTGGAACAACCCTTAATGTACATGCATTAGGCCTCATTTTCCTCATTTTACAAAGAAATCCTTTATTTAATAATTAGCTCACCTGAGCACCAAATGCTCTTGCTGAGTTTTAGTGGTCAGTCTATGTTTGGCATCATGTGTTAACTTTTATCTTTAACAACTCTTGAGGGCATCTTTAAAACTCGTCTGATTGTTTATCTTAACAATATATTGGTGGAATCTTAATCTAAGTCATATGGTGCCCACAAACTAGGGCCCTAGTCATAATAAGAGTCAAATCTTATATAACCTTGGTTTTAATGTCATAAATACTGACCTGTTATCGTATGCTTATACTTTCCAAGGGGAAATAACTCATCCGGAATTTTAACTGGGAATCCGCCACCTCAATACCGTAATACAGGCCAGGTTAAACATAGTGCAATGCAACCTAGCCAAAAATCGGTAACCAACCCTCAATATTCTTTCCGGATCAACCAGGTGTATACGTGTCTTTTACGGCTCTGAATTAAAATATTGTTTTTCACTTGGTTGATTGGGGTTTTGAATAGATAAATTGTGTTATTTATCTTTTTGTTTCTCATTCGGATTAATTTGTGTGGATTTAATGGATTTTGTTTCATTTGTAAAAGGTAAGCCATGCTTGTTTTATCGAACAATGGTTTATTTCTACCATGCTGGGTGTTTTCAGGCGCGAACGACCACGTGCAAAACGTGCTCTTCTAATACATTGCTAGAACGTGCAAAGCATGTTCTTCTAATGTGTTACGAGATCGTGCAAAGCGTGTTCTTCTATTGACAGATTGTTTATCATTTGCCATTGTGTGCAATAATGATTTTAACGTTCCGTATGACAATCTAATTGATCGTCATTTTATTTTTCATCTGTTTTGAATTAAACTTTTGTTTAATTTATGATCTACGGCAGTATTATTATAATTTTCATTATGGTCAAATAATGATTTTATGTGCC
The DNA here is from genome assembly GCF_020536995.1 of Dreissena polymorpha. Taxonomy (NCBI): domain Eukaryota; kingdom Metazoa; phylum Mollusca; class Bivalvia; order Myida; family Dreissenidae; genus Dreissena; species Dreissena polymorpha. The sequence goes on from NC_068359.1 coordinate 63,693,221, forward strand.
GTATGATAATCTGGTCTGTGACCAGTTTATGGTTGAATATGCTTTGCTCTTGTTTTTCATATATTCGACTACATGATGGTCGCAGAAACAAGAGTGGATAAATACCCGGTGACTTCGCAGATCATGGATGATAGTTGCAGTATCAGTCACCGGGTATCGGGCACGATCGCGACCGTACTATGCTAAGTCTCTTAGACAGTCGGTCAACATCAGACCATATGGCGACACCCGTCAGCCGGTCTTTGCCCGATGGCATTGGTCAAGGACATCGACCAATGCCGGACCATTTGGCATCCGCCATACGGTCATTATCCGGTGACAACACTGGTCATGATATGACCGGTACGTCATCGGGGACGTTGATCACGGACCATTGATCGACGTCTGACCGGCCGGTCCGGTCACCGGTCATGTCACCGGTCCGGTCCGGTCATTGATCACCGGTCCGGTCACCGGTCATGTCACCGGTCCGGTCCGGTCACCGGTCATGTCACCGGTCCGGTCATTGATCACCGGTCCGGTCCGGTCACCGGTCATGTCACCGGTCCGGTCACCGGTCATGTCACCGGTCCGGTCATTGATCACCGGTCCGGTCCGGTCACCGGTCATGTCACCGGTCAGGTCATTGATCACCGGTCCGGTCCAGTCACCGGTCATGTCACCGGTCCGGTCCGGTCACCGGTCATGTCACCGGTCCGGTCATGTCAACGGTCCGGTCCGGTCACCGGTCCGGTCATTGATCACCGCTCCGGTCACCGGTCAACAGTCATCAGTTAGGCCTGCCACCGATAACACCAGTCACCGGTCAAGAAGAAGAACTCGGTCTTCTTCATTGAATTATTCTCCTATTCTTCGTTGAATACATCGTCTTCATCAAGGATTAGACATCGGACACGCTCTTCTTCGTCGAGCAGTTCTCATCGTCGCGGCTCTCGTAAGCGATCACGTCGTCACTCACGGAGACGTTATTCTAGAAGATCTCGGTCTCATCGCAGCCGATCCACATCTCGGCCGATCAAGATCTCGACATCGCAGGAAACGAGGACGTCGTCAACCTTCACGTAGACATCAGCGGACTGCATTGAGCACCACTGGATAGTTATCGAACATACCTCTCCTTCATTGAGCAGTTCTCGGCGTTGATACGCTCGTAAGCGATCATGTCAATGCTCACGGAGACAATATTGTAGAAGACAATATTTCCAGCGTAGCTGAACAATATTTCGGCATCGAAGTTATATGGATGTCGCCACTTCTCACGTAGGCGTTAATGAACCTACTGGTCATATCGACGTTCTCCATTTTATTCCTTTAGGAATATCATGTCTCCATTCCACGTGTGATGGTTATTCTTATGGCATCCACACATGTTGCAGTCACCGAGCCGTAGTTGTATACGAACACTAGTTCGTTTAACATTCAGGCTTCGGGATAAGCTGTTCTTTTCTCCACTACGACTACAAGGACACTTATGCCTATTAATACTGATAATCTACCGTTGTTTTTCCGGTTAACATTATCAGATGACTTCGTGGATGGTCATTCTTCTGCACCAGATATTTCCATTCTGACGCAGTTATATTATACCGGTCCCGATCACCGGACATCGGTCACCATTCATCGGTCATATCACCGATCACTGATCACCGGTCAGAATAAGTGATGTCTCATCGCCATCGGATTGGATTTTTTGGCATGATCTTCTTTTCCGAGCAGTGCTTGACATTGATAACAGACCATATGGATTCCACCATTTTTAGCTCATCTATTTTTTGAAAAAAAATTATGAGCTATTGTCATCACCTTGGCGTCGGCGTCGGCGTCCGGTTAAGTTTTGCGTTTAGGTCCACTTTTTTCAGAAAGTATCAATGCTATTGCATTCAAACTTGGTACACTTACTTACTATCATGAGGGGACTGGGCAGGCAAAGTTAGATAACTCTGGCGTGCATTTTGACTGAATTATGTGCCCTTTTTATACTTAGAAAATTGAAAATTTTGGTTAAGTTTTGCGTTTAGGTCCACTTTTTTCAGAAAGTATCAATGCTATTGCATTCAAACTTGGTACACTTACTTACTATCATGAGGGGACTGGGCAGGCAAAGTTAGATAACTCTGGCGTGCATTTTGACAGAATTATGTGCCCTTTTTATACTTAGAAAATTGAAAATTTTGGTTAAGTTTTGTGTTAAGGTCCATTTTATTCCTTAAGTATCAAAGCTATTGCTTTCATACTTGCAACACTTACTAACTACCGTAAGGGGACTGTGCAGGCAAAGTTATGTAACTCTGACTGGCATTTGGACGGAATTATGGGCCCTTTATACTTAGAAAATTGAAAGTTTGGTTAAGTTTTGTGTTTTGGTCCACTTTACCCCTAAAGTATCATAGATATTGCTTTCATACTTGGAACACTCGCAAACTATCATAAGGGTACAGTAAAAGGAAAAGTTGCATAACTCTGGATGTCATTTTTACGGAATTATGGCCCTTTTTTGACTTAGTAACTTTGAATATATGGTTAAATTTTGTGTTTCGATCCACTTTACTTCTTAAGTATCAAGGCTATTGCTTTCAAACTTCAAATACTTTCATGCTATCATGAGGTTACTGTACCTGGCAAGTTGAATTTTACCTTGACCTTTGAATGACCTTGACTCTCAAGGTCAAATTATTAAATTTCATTAAAATTGCCATAACTTCTTTATTTATGATTAGATTTGATTGATACTTTGACAAAACTACTCTTACCTGACATACCACAATAGACTCCACTCAAACCATCGCCCGTGCCCCCCCCCCCAACCCCCCCCTATTTTTTTTTTTTTTTTAAGATCATCTCACAAATGACCACCACACCCTCACACTATACCCCCCACCTCACCCCCCCCAATTTTTTTTTATGAAACGGTTAGAAAACACAAATATTTATTTTTATTATTTTATGTTTGAAATACCGTCCAACCATCGCACCCAAGAGTCACCCCCACCCCCCCACCCCCCCCCCCCCCCCCCCCCCCCCCCCCCCCCCCCCACCCCCGTGTTTTTTTCCTTTTTTTCGCATTTTTGGAAGAAAATGTAATAAATGTCCTCACCCCCACACAATGCACCGCTCTTCACTCCACCCCTCCCTCCTTTGTGATTGAAAATGAGAGTCCCTTCACCTTTAAAAAGAAAATAGATGAGCGGTCTGCACCCGCAAGGCGGTGCTCTTGTTCGGTCTTTAACTGGTAACGTCACCGGTCATATTATGACTGGTCCGTTCACCGGGCTACAGTTACCGGTCATTGGCCGGTCCGGTTCGGTCACCACTTACCAATTACCGGTATTCCACTGTGTTTTCATCGGTCAATTTTTAGTATCACGGGTATCGTCTACATTACATAGTTGTATACCCCTGGCTATGATTGTATTGAATACTATATTTTATGGATTCAACAATCTACATGACTTTTTGTGTTTTTCAATACTGATGTTCTACTGGCGACGGTTACCAAATCATGCTATATCTGTTATTTGTACTTCTATCTCAACCGGCTACATGCAGACTACTGGTCTTGCAGATAGATCGGCTGAAGTGGGCTCGGAGACTAGCATTGAGGTCGAACATTACTATTTGACCTCTATTAATTTATGTTCGAGACCCGATGGATGAATTGTTTTAACCGCCTTTACCTGTCGGCTACAGACTTTGCAGTCAGTGTCACGGAACAGTTGGGACACATTTATGACGCTAGCAGGATTAGCAAGACGACATTTGTATCGACTTCTGCTTTTCTATTGCTCCTACGGCAGTGCATATTTTCAAGCTACTGGAATCAACAAGAGTTCTGATACATAGGATTGCCTATCAGATTGACCGCATAGCGGCTACAGTCTTGTAGATGGCTTAGGACCTATTGAACTCAGATCTTAGATCCTAGGATCTGGAGGGACCTCATCTTAAAGTTATTCTTCTATTACACTTCTGGCCATAACAGGCCGTCTTCCTATAACTGGTCGTATTCCTTTCGGAATTCGTCCCGGTTAGAAGTCTTGAAGTAAATGGATTAATCAAGTCAGAATATAAGACTTCCATGCATTCTACCGGCAAGCGTGGACCCGCTTAAGGTTACCCCTAGGGTTTTCACCTTTTTCTGCCATCACACCTCCGATTCCGGAGGTACCACTATCAATCATATTTCCGTACTTCGCAAATCGATGACTTCGCGACCTGTATTATCCAGGATTTTAAAGGCGCCTGTTATTGGTTCAAGAAGAGGCTATATTCTGTAGATAGGTCATAAACTTATAAGTGTTAAACACTGTCCTATTCTACCAATTTTCAAGTGTGTTTGGAGTGGGAAAGTTCGGCTTGCCGTGGTTTCTTTGCCCACCCATCCTTGACAAATGGTTCCGGTCACCGGTCGGTATTTACCGGTCCGGTCACCGGTCCTTCTGCTGAGACGTCTTTTCTTACGTCCGTTTCAGCTTTATTTTTAAGATAATTGTATTAATCTCGGGATTATTTAATGACACAGATTTCCATCTTTTTGTCATTATTTACCACTATTCAGTGGTGTCTAGACTAGAAGATTATCTTGGCAAGAATATAGTTTATTCTACCACAACCTTCCTTACATCTTATACAGATGTGAGCAGATAAGGTTATGGACGATCACATAGAACAACGTATCTTGATTTTCTCAATTATGTGGTATCCTAACGAATATCACCTGCACATCTACATCTTGAAAAGCGAAAATTCTTTTTAGCTGTTTTTCATTTACAACACATTTTCACGATTCCTTTGTGATGGTTTCAACTATCACACATCGGTCGTGGTTTACTTACAGACACGGAGGTGATCATATTATCACTCCTTGTAACTGGAAATCAGGAACTTATTCGTTCTTTGCAAGAACAACAAATTTTCTCTATCGTCTTTCTCATACCAGTCGTCTCAACGCCCTGTTGGACGTTTTGTCCTGCAGATCTTTCTTTCGAATTATTTTTCCGTTGGGTTCAATAATGTTATTGCGCATGCGCGGCAGTGAAGTTGCAGACGAGTTGCATGGTGTACATAGAATATCAAAGAATGTTGTTTATCATCAAACGCTAGTTATTAGCGTTATGCGATCGTATATCGCAGTGTATACCGGTATGCTGAACAACGTCAACAATGCAGTTCACAGAAATCGATCCAGCAGGGTGTGCGATTGTTATACATTCGTCCATTGACATAAACTGGAATATCTTGCCTTCTTGGTGAGTTTTTGCAATAACTGAGTTTTTACCATAATTTCATGAAATATACTTAATGAACCATGGGATTATGGTTCAACGACCTTTTAAGTCTCCTGTACAATTATTTTCAGGAAACTTCTTCACAGGTCAAATATCATATCTCACTGAGACATATTTTTACTGATCCAAACATGTGCCACTTCATGTCTGGCCATTAATAACTTAGTTATCTCTACAGAAGAACGTTTTTCTGTTAGAGTTTCAATCCTTGTTACTTGTGCAAGAATAATTCCATCAGAACTGTATAAAGGTTCTATGGAAATTCATTTTTGACTGGGTAATTGAGAGCATAGTTAAGTTATTACCTTAATCACTCTGCTAGATTATAGATACATAGAGGTTTTTCTCATCTTTTTCTTGATGATAAGAAATTTGTCTTTTCTTCATCAAAGGATAGAGATTATGCTTTCGTATACCTTGTTTTGTGTAAGTCATCGCAACTCTGTGCTGTCTTACCTATTTTGGAACTGATCCAAACTATGGAACGTCAACACTATGTTTTTAGTTCCTTTACCTTCTTAAGCGGTTTTGACTTGTGTAACATGTTGGGATGCTTAATGAGCTCCCTATGAACCTTTTTCATCAGGCTTATTAACAGTTCCAATATAATTTTAAGACGGTTTTCCTTCTTATTATGGCTTTTACCATACGGAGAAGTGAAATTCATGCTTTTTCTGTTGAATACGACCAATTCCAGTTGGATCTATTGTCGTTTTCACTTTGTTGTGTCAGCCAGGATTCCTTGCTTAATATCAAGTCCTCTATATGGCTTCTACCTTCAAGTTTTCAAGTTTCCAAGTTTTCTTAAACTGGTAGTCATGAAGATGAGGATAAACTTCTTTGGGCAATCAGGGCTTTGAAGTTCTATCTCAGCAGTGTTAGTCAGAAGTCCATTCGAGGTTCTCAAAGACACTCTTCATTTCCCCAAAAAAAGGGGGGGAGATGTGTCTGCGGCTTCTATTTCTCGGGGTTAGACCTCGACTAAGGAAAGTTAATCTTATCCTATCTAAGGATTCATTCCTTTTTAGGATCTGACCGCATGAATTAAGAGCTCTGTCTGTTTTGTGGGCATATATTAATCACAGCCCACTTTTTGACGTGCTCTAAGCTGTTTACTGGAGGAATCCGACCACATTGTCATCTTTTTATCTTCGTTTTCTGAAGTGCCAACAATACAATTTGTATACGTTTGGGCTTGTTGTGGTTTCACTAACGGTAGTGTCTTCTTTACGACATAGATATATTACTTTGTCCGAGAAGTCATAATTAATACCGTTTTAACGAAGATTACTTGATATCATTAGCTGATAACCCTGTTTATGGGTTCTACTGTGTTGGGAAAATATATACGAACCTTCCCACCGTAGCTGCAAAATCAGCATACGATAACAGGTCAGTATTTATGACATTAAAACAATTTTTTTAAATAAAATTCATTTTAATTATCAAATACTTACCTGTTATCGGTAAGTCCCACCTCCCACCCCGCTATTCGATTAATATTTTTGTATATATATTGAAAGAATATTGAGGGTTGGTTACCGATTTTTGGCTAGGTTGCATTGCACTATGTTTAACCTGGCCTGTATTACGGTATTGAGGTGGCGGATTCCCAGTTAAAATTCCGGATGAGTTATTTCCCCTTGGAAAGTATAAGCATACGATAACAGGTAAGTATTTAATAATTAAAATGAATTTTATTAAAAAAAATTGTTTCAACTCTAGAGGTCACTGTTATGACTCAATCGTGATGAAAGATAGTCAGACTGTTCATCTTAACAAAATCAGGGTCAATTAAGAGTCTAGGTAAAGGGGGGTTAAAAACTGGGTCAACAGGTCAAGTCTTTCATAATTGGCTAAGGGCCTTCAGTCATTTATACGCTGGAACACAAACTAGATGCAACAATTATATAATGACCTCTATTATTAGACCCAAACTAAATGCTTTCATTTAAAAGGCAGCAGTTTTTGCGGTTGGAGTGTGAAACATGGACAAGATTTTTTAATTGCAATAATCAATTTTAAATTATAAGTGATCAAACATATTATTATTTTCACATTTGGTGCAATGGCCAGTGAAATTCATTTTTAGCTTGGCTGTTTTTGGAGAAAACCCGAGGTATTGTCATAGCCATCTCGTCGTCCCCCGTCCTTGTGTCATGCTAAAATCTTTACATTGGCTCTAAAATTTAAGTGCTTCCACATACAACTTTGTCACTTCATATGTATATGCACATTGATGAGTTCTACACGCTACACCCATTTTTGGGTCACTTGGTCAAAGGTCAAGGTCACTGTGACCTCTAAAAAAAAATATTCTGACAAGCTTTCCTTTCGCAGCCGAGCGTTGCACCCGTTATGCGGTGCTCTTGTTATGATAAAGAGTAAATAAAAAAACTATAATTACATAGACCAACATTTTCTTTACTTATGCTTATTTGTGGGTTTTTATTTGCATTTTAACCCTTTCCCACTCAGAAACAAAGTGAAAATTGCTATGTGCAAACAGCATAAAACCAGAACAGCCTGCAAGTAGCTCTCAGTCTGTTCAGGTTTTATGCAGTTTGCTGCTCATCAGTATCTAATGGTTGGAAATGATGCTTTAAAACTTGAATCTAGTAAAAAAGGTCTTAAATTTATTGAAACTTTTTAAGGCATTATACATGCGTGAACATGTGTATCTAAGAGGTAGAGGGTTGATCTTTAATTGGAGAATACACAGGAATAAAAATAACAGTCGGGCATTGTTGACCCGTTTCATTTAGGTCACTTGTAAAACATGACACATTAAAAATCATCAAAGTTTTCTTAATTATTATTATTCATGGTTTGAAGAGGTGATTTTAAATCTTTGTTACCGATATTTTACCTATAATCCAAAGCAAAGCATGACGATTTGTATTACATTTCTTTGTGGATTTTCCTTTTTACTTAATAGTTTCATAAATACCGCTGGATTGAAGAATTGTGCTTGTTGTTTTATTGTAACATTACACTATTTGCAATTCATTCAAAGAATGCAATACAGTGGATAATAAAGAAAGGCTGTTTATGACTGTTTTGTTCTTACAAATGTATGAGCCTTGCTTTGGGAAAATGGGGTTAAATGCATGCGCTCAAAGTGTCGTCAAAGATTAGCACAGGTTAATCAGGATAGACAACTCCGTCTAAACTGAAATTTTGCTAAGAACAGACTTATCTTTCCACAAAAAATAAAAACCGTGTAAAGAATTGTCCTTGATTAGCCTGTGCTAACTGCACAGTCTTATCAAGGACGACGCTACGCATATGCATTAAGCCCCGTTTTCATACAGCGCGGCCAAATACCAGTATTCGCTGGCCAGATGTTTCAATTAGAACGCTTCATGATTATAGAATCCTGAGTCTATCTTTCTGTATGTTGCTTTATTATATTTCTGTCAATTTCTTTCTTGTTCTTGTGTTCAATGACAATTTATTACTGCGTTGGATTTCGGCATTTGAAAAAAGATATATTGAATTTATTTTTTTACATTTAAATTTAGGAGTAATTAAATATAAAAAATAACGTTGGTATTGTTGTTCTTTTTCACGCTGTTATAATTGGTAAACAGAAAATTGTTAAGCATGACACAAAATCCAACAGAAGCCTGAAATGTTGGAGATGAAAGCCTGCTCTCAGAAATCCTACTTAGAGAAGATAACCTTCGAGAGATCTTGTCCCGATATATGTTATAAGATGACGTTTACTATGCTCATAATCATGGCACTTGTATTGCTACTTGCATTTCAAGGGTGCAGAATCAACGGCGTTTCAGGGGCTTACACACGGGCTGGACAGAATGTAAACACACCGTTTAGAACTTTATTTGTGCAAAAGTCTCAATTTGTTGAAATACATTTGCAAACATCTTTAGTGCATAAAAGACAGTTTTGCAGATTGTGACGATGTCTTAAGGTATAGAAATACGCCTGAAATCGGTGACAAATTTCACGTTCAATGCGTGAAGCATAACCGTATACATGATTGCAGTAAAAATATAATTTTTGAACAAGAACACATGTATATTTAATAAAATAATTATGATGTTTTTGAAATTGCCGTAAGCTGCATAAAAATCTGTCTTTTATGCACCAGTTGAAATTTTAAAGAAAAATTGTTTTACCGATGTGTTAACATGCATGAACGTTTAATTGGCAACCCCACAAAGTCACGTGATCCTACGCCCTGATTACTTGTGTTGAAAAGAAAAATACATGTTTAATCAAAACATGGCACAAATTGATTTTTTAAGATGCATACTCGATAAATCCTGTCGGTATATTAAAGGGATCTTTTCACGCTTTGGTAAATTGACAAAATTGAAAAAAGTTGTTTCAGATTCGCAAATTTTCGTTTTAGTTATAATATTTGTGAGGAAACAGTAATACTGAACATTAACCATGCTCTAATATAGCCATTATATGCATCTTTTAACGATTTTAAAACCTAAAAATTATAAAGCGTTGCAACGCGAAACGATTGAATAATTTGGAGAGTTCTGTTTTTGTCGTTAAATTTTGTGCAACTACGAAGATTGCTTATATAACGTATAAAATACGTCAAGGGTGTGTATTCGGCGAAATAGCTCAGTAGGCTAGAGCGTTTTTACTTCAGGACTCTGGCAGGACTCCAGGGGTCACTAGTTCGAAACCTGCTCCGGGCAATGATCTTTTCCTTTTTTTATTTTTTTTCTTGATTTTTTACTGCAGCTTTTACGATCCAATGTTTACATTTATCAATATAAAGCATTTAATGAATAAGTTAAAAAATGCCAAAATCTGTGAAAAGGCCCCTTTAGGCCCTGCACCCATCTGCGGACTGCACATGCTAGTCTTGGACGACACTTAACCCTTTCAGCGCCGGAACCGAATTTTAAAGGCATTTGCAAACAGTTTGGATCCAGATGGGACGCCACAAAACGTGGCGTCTCATCAGGATCCAAACTCTGTTTGCTATTCTGATAGTATTCTTTGAAAAAAAATCGAATGAATGCTAATTTTAGGAATTCTGCAGACGACATTTTAGCAGACGACAATTTCCCAGCATGCAAAGGGTTAACTGAAATCTTTAAGCCCTGTTTTTCCAGAGTGAGGCTCATATTTTATTGTCGCTTACACTTATCTCCAGCCAAAACCTGCTCATAGCGCACGTTTTTAAGCAGAGCCTTGACATTTAAATACACCGGAGTGCTGGGGATTCCCAGTAATTGATCTGTTATATCCATCAACTTGGAAACCGCGCTGAGCAACTTTTAAAGTGATATTATGGGCATCTAACAGTCGCAACCGTTGTTTATTTTGGTGTTTTCACTTCATATACACTTATATTTGTTAATGCAGCATCAACATACTAAAACAATATCCCGGAAAGAGAAAAAGTAATACATTTGATTATCAACCGTACTTTCGTTTGACAACTGATCATGCATGTACGATGTGAACCTTAAATTTAGTTTTATTGCAGATTCGTTCATACGACACAAAGACAGTATTTTGTTTTACGGATCATTTCGGCTAAGGGGACTTGTTGATTCATGTAAAATATCGAATATAAAATATATTTTTATAAACAACTGGTAGCAAGATGAGTTGCAGATAATTGGTCAGTAAACCGTATTTTAACTAACTCTTTTGACCTGTTAAAGGGATCTTTTCACGCTTTGGTAAATTGACAAAATTGAAAAAAGTTGTTTCAGATTCGTAAGTTTTCGTTTTAGTTATGATATTTGTGAGGAAACAGTAATACTGAACATTAACCATGCTCTAATATAGCCATTATATGCATCTTTTGACGATTTTAAAACCTAAAAATTATAAAGCGTTGCAACGCGAAACGATTGAATAATTTGGAGAGTTCTGTTTTTGTCGTTAAATTTTGTGAAACTACGAAGATTTTATATAAGGTATAAAATACGTCATGAATGTGTACTCGGCGGAATAGCTCAGTAGGCTAAAGCGTTTTTACTTCATGACTCTGGCAGGACTCCAGGAGTCACTGGTTCGAAACCAGATCCGGACAATGTTCTTTTCCTTTTTTTAATTTTTTTCTTGATTTTTTACTGGAGCTTTTACGATCCAATGTTTACATTTATCAATATAAAGCATTTAATGAATAAGTTAAAAAAATGCCAAAATCTGTGAAAAGGCCCCTTTAATTCTTTTCAGCTCAATTCAACAGTGAAAAATACCCATAATATCACTTTAAACGAATAAATCAACGGGTAATTGGTTATAATGGAACAATAGTTGTAGTTGAATGGTGTGCTTTCTTTAACGTATCTTTTTATAAACATTTTTATTGAATAAGTTCATATGGTCCGTTTGCGGCAGTAATCGTTTATCACGTAATTCCCTGCATCCGACAAACCCAAATCTCAATAACGCCGTCATTAGACAGTTGCACTCAATGCCATGGCATGTTTTTTTTATCCAATAACAGGACACTATGACTCACGGGTCTTCGCCTTTGATCTCGCCTCGCATCCCTCTAACACCTGCTTTGTAGTCTGCCTCCGCGATCATCGATTTGAATCAATTATTGATTGAAAATCCTCACCCAATTTCGTCGTGAGAAGTTAATGCGTGTGCGTAAAGTGTCGTTCCTGATTAGCCTGTGCATTTCGCACAGGCTAATCAGGGACGACACTTTACGCTTTTATAATATTTTTTTAATTTAAAGGCAGTCTCTTCCAAACAAAAACGTCTGCTACAGTGATCATCGATCATCGGATTGATTGGAAAACCTCGGCCAATGTCGTCGTGAGTAGTTAATGACGGCAAGGTATCGGCATTTCGCTGCATGTTGTGTACGATAGCGCCAGTCTGCTGGTAGTGTTCTCTCGTTATGTGGAATTACGTGGTTGATACACGATTATGTCACGCATTAACTGTAGTTTAACCAGTTCAATAATTGGATTTAATTGTACACGATTCATATCATAAAGCATGTTCAAGGTGAGTTTTGTCTATTGACAACGTGTAACCGTTTTTGCGTGTGTTTGCACAAAACAGTGTGATGACTCACCTTTGATGGTATCGATGCGATACCAGATCGCTCTGTATGAGTGTCAGTACTTCAAACATAATGCAATGACTAAATTAACAGATACAGATAATTTAAAAGACAGCTGAACTTCTAAACATGGTAAGCGAACAGCCTTGGTATTGTTTATTGGCATGACCCCTATGCCTTTATTAACTTCTATCTTACCGCATGTACTTCTATCTAGCTTTTTAACTTGTTTATTATTCTATCTAACTGTATGCGCACCTATCTAACTGTTTGTGCTGCTATCTGACTTATATGTTTTTGTCTAACTGTATATACTTCTAACTTACTGCATGATATCTTTATTGAACTAAGTGTACCTTTATATAACTGTATAAAATGAATATCTAACTGTAGAGTATGTACTAATATCGTACATATGTTTGTATTTCTATCTAACTGTATGTACTTTTATCTGACTCACTGTATGTGCTTTTATCTACCAGTGTGCTTCTTTCTTACTGTATGTGCTTCTATTTAACTGTATGTGCTTCTATCTGACTGTGTGTGCTTCTATCTAACAGTATGCGCTTGTATCTAACAGTATGTGCTTCTAATCTATCTAACTGTATGTGATTGTATCTAACAATATACGCTTCTATCCAACAGTATGTGCTTGTATTTAACAGTATGTGCTTGCATCTTACAGTATGTGCATGTATCTAACTGTATGTTCTTCTATCTTACTGTATGTACCTCTATCTAACTGTATGTACTTCTATCTGACGGTATGTGCACCTATCTGACGTTATGTGCTTCAATCTAACTGTGTGTGCTTCTATTCAACTGTTTGTGCTTCTATCTGACTGTATGTGCTTCAATCTAAATGTATGTGCTTCTATCTAATGTATGTGCTTCTATCTAACTGTATGTGCTTCGCTCTAACTGTATGTGCTTCTATCTGACTGTATGTGCTTCAATCTAAGTGTATGTGCTTCTATGTAATGTATGTGCTTCTATCTGACAGTATGTGCTCGTATCTGACTGTATGTGCTTCTGTCTGACTCTATGTGCTTCTATCTAATTGTATGTGCTTCTGTCTTACTGTATGTGCTTCTATCTGACTGTATGTGCTTCTATCTAACTGTATGTGCTTGTATCTGACTGTATGTGCTTCTATCTAATGTATGTGTTTCTATCTGACTGTATGTGCTTCTATCTGGTTGTATGTGCTTCTATCTAACTGTATGTGCTTCTATCTTTCTATATGTGCTTCTATCTGACTGTATGTGATTCTATCTGACTGAATGTTCTTCTATCTAACTTTATGTGCTTCTATTTAACTGTATGTGCTTCAATCTAATTGTACGTGCTTTTATCAAACTGCATGTACTTCTATCGAACTGTATGTGCTTCTATCTAACGGTATGTGCTTCTATCTGACTCTATGTGCATTTATCTGACATTATGTGCTTCAATCTAACTGTGTGTGAATCTATTCAACTGCATGAGCTTCCATCTGACTGTATAAACTTCAATCTAACTGTATATACTTCTATCTAACTGTATGTGCTTCTAACTAACTGTATGTGCTTCTATCTAACTGTATATGCTTCTATCTTACTGTATGTGCTTCTATCTAATTGCATGTGCTTTTATCTAACTGTTTATGCTTCTATCTAACTGTGTGTGCTTCTATCTAACTGTATTTGCTTCTATCAAAGTGTATGTACTTCCATCTAACTGTATATGCTTCTATCTAACTGTATGTGCGTGTATCTAACTGTATGTGCTTCTATTTGACTGTATGTGCTTCTATCTGACTGTATGTGCTTCAATTTAACTGTATGTGTTTTTTTCTAACTGTATGTGCATCTATCTAATTGTATGTGCTTCTATCTGACTGTATGTGCTTCTATCTGACTGTATCTGCTTCTATCTAACTGTATGTGCATCTATCTAACTGTATGTGCTTCTATCTAACTGTATGTGCTTCTTTCTTACTGTATGTGCTTCTATCTAACTGTATGTGCTTCGTTCTTACTGTATGTGCTTCTATCTAATCGTATGTGCTTATTTCTTACTGTTTGTGCTTCTTTCTAACTGTTTGTGATTCGATTTGACTGTATGTGCTTCTTTCTAACTGTATGTGCTTCTATCTAACAGTATGTGCTTCTATCTGACTGTATGTGCTTCTATCTAACTGTATGTGCTTCTATCTAACTGTATGTGCTTCAATTTGACTGTATGTGCTTCTATCTCCGTATGTCCTTCTATCTAACTATATACGCTTCTATCTTACAGTATGTTCTTCTATATAACTGCATATGCTTGTTTCTAACTGTATGTGCTTTGATCATACTGTATGTGCTTGGATCTAACTGTATGGGCTTCTTTATAACTGCATGTGATTCCATCTAAATGTATGAGCTTTAATCTAACTGTATGTGCTTCTTTCTAACCGTAAGTTCTTCTATCTAACCGTATGTTTTTTTTTATCTGTCTGCATGTGCTTCTCTCTTACTGTATGTGCTTCTATCTAACTCTTTGTGTTTCTATCTAACTGTGTGGACTTCTATCTAACGGTATGTGCTTCTATCTTACTGTATTTGCTTCTGTCTTATTGTATGTGCTTCTTCTTATTGTATGTGCTTCTATATAACTGTGCATGCTTCTATCTAACTGCATGTGGTTCTATCTAACTGCATGTGCTTAAATCTAATTATATGTGCTTCTATTTAACCGTATGTTCTTCTATCTTACTGTATGTGTTTCTATTTTAATGTATGTGCTTCTATCTAACCGTATGCTCTTCTATCTAACGGTATGTGCTTCTATTAGACTGTATGTGCTTCTAGCTTACTGTATTTGTATCTATCTAATTGTACGTGCTTCTATTGAACTGTATGTGCTTCTATATGACTGTATGTGCTTCTATCTGACTGTATGTGCTTCTATCCTACTGTATGTGCTTCTATCTAACTGTATGTTTTGCTTTCTGACTGTATTTGCTTCTATCTAACTGTATGTTTGTCTATCTGACTGTATGTGCTTCTATGTAATTGTATGTGCTTCTATCTAACTGTATGTGCCTCTATCTAACTGTATGTTCTTCTATCTAATGGTAAACTTCTTAGCTATGTTTTACCTCTTTTCAAATCTGTTTGTATGTGCCTGTGTCCGTCTTTTGCAACAATAATTGTTAAGTTAATTGGAAAAATATGAACCCCCATACCGCGGCGGCAAATATACATGTGACTGATTCGTAAAACGTTTTACGTATAAACATTAAGTAGTAAATTTATATCATGACACGCCGGTGTTAGGCTCCTTTATTGCATCCAATATGTGTATAGACTGTGGTAATTATCTGGCTCCTATATTACGGGCGATACGGGTATAGAATAGGGTTATTATCTAGGCTCCTATATTGCGTGCAATACGCGTATAGAATGGGGGATTATCTAGGCTCCTATATTGCGTGCAATACGTGTAAAGAATGGTGTTATTTTATGCCTCCTATAATTCGTGCAATACGTGTATATAATAGGGTTTTTATCTGCCGCCTATATTGCGTGCAATACGTGTATAGAATTGGGTTATTGTCTGCCTCCTATATTGCGTGCAAAACGTGTATAAATGGCGTTATTATCGCCGAACTCCAGTCAATGAGAACATGTACTCGAAAAATAGTTTGCATTGATGTATCCATAATTTTGTTCATAACATGAATATATGTATAATTATGATCTTATTACACGAGCTTTAATTAGTTTATGTCCCTCTATAATCCCCATGCGCTCTTTACATTATAAAAGGGGCCTTTTCACAGATTTTGGCATGTTTTAAAGTGTGTTATTAAATGCTTTATATTGATAAATATTAACATTGGATATAAAAAGTTCCAGTTAAAAATCAAGAATAAAATTTTAAAAAAGGTTACCCTCAGCAGGGATCGAATCACTGACCCCTGGAGTCCTGGAGTATAAAGTCTCCCACCTAGACCACTCGGCCATCCTTCCGGATACAAGAACATTTTATACTTCATGTAACCAATCCTCGTAGTTTCACAAAATGTAACGACAACAACAAAACTCTCCAAAGTATTAATTCGTTTCGAGTTGCAACGCTTTATAATTGTCGGGTTTTTAAATCGTTAAAAGATGCATATAATGGCTATTTCAAAGCATGGTAAATGTTCAGTATTACTGTTTCCTACCAAATATCATAAATAAAACGAAAATTTGCGATTCTGAAACAACTTTTCTCAATTTTGTCAATTTACCCTAACGTGAAAAGGCCCCTTTAAAGGGGCCGTCCAACAGATTTCACTTTCTGGTAAATTGACAAAAAAAAGTGGTTTCAGATTCGCAAATATTCGTTTAGTTATGATATTTTTCAGGAAAATGTAATTCTGACAATTTGCCATACTCTGAAATATCTATTATATGCATCTTTTGATGATTTGAAAACCTGAAAATTATAAAGCGTCGTGCGACGCGAAAAGATTGAATACTTTGGAAAGTTCTGTTGTCGTTTTATTTTGGGATACTACGAGGATTGCTTATATAGCTAAAAAAAATACATCCGCTCTAAGCATGAGCATGGATTGTGGAGTGGTCTAGGCGGCAGACTTTTTACTCCAGGACTCAAGGGGTCAGTGGCTCGAGCCCTGTTGAGGGTTACTTTTTATTTCTCTGTTTAAATTGTATTCTTGTTTTTTACTGGGATATTTTTAGTTCAAATGTTTAAATTTATCAATATTAAGCATTTAATGACAAGCTTCGATACATGCCAAAATCTGTTGGACGGCCCCTTTAATAAACAATATCAACGAATAATATAGTACGCGCATGCTATCTGCCTCGATTTCTCAGAGCGCGATTCATGAGCTGTGGCTGTGCAACGTTATCCGCAGCCACGGGCCTATATTGGGCTCTGTGCGCCGCCAATTGCGGAAGCTCTGACCTGGTTTTCTACTCATGCATGACTGCAGAGAAATGAACATGTTGCGACTGCAGGCGTTTGTATTGACAAGCGCCAAATTATATTCGCGTACAATAAAAGTGCCAAGTATATCATCATTTGTAGCGTATGTTTTTCAATTTTTGAGCAGTCGGCGTTCAATGTTTAGAACGCACAGATTTCAATACTTTTAAGAGCTAACCGTAGAGCTTCAGACTAGTACACTGTGTTGACGTATCGACCAGAGATTGAAAAGGACGTTGCGTGCGCATAGTGCACGTTACAATTTTAAATAAGTTTATTCACTTATTAACAAAGTTATGGACATTTATGAAATCAGCTGGTCCAAAAGCATAAGATCAAATAACAAGCATAATCCAGGTAATACGAGACGACTGTATCAAAACGGTCACTAAAGACACGCTGTCTTGCTCTGAATAAATAAGAAAAACATCATCGAAATTAACAGGGTTTTTTTGCTGTCTGCTTTTTTATTTGCTTTTTTGCCTAAGAAACAATTATAGTGTTCTCGCCTTTATGTACGTAACAGAAGATACCCGCAACAGATCTAGATTAACATTTCATCTTCTTAACCCATTTATGCCTATTGGACTCCCCCATTGTTCTAAATTGGATCAATTTATTAAAAAAATTAGGGATGTCTAGTACATTCATTTCTATATTTAGAATATTTGCTACAGAAATACATTTAAGCAAACAGCGCAGATCCTGATGAGTCTCATCTGGGTCTACGCTGTTTGCCAAGGTCTTTTTTCTAGACGCTAAGCATAAATGGGTTAATAATGCTTTGTTTGATTTGTTATACGGACGATGTACATTGTGCAAGTCATGATCAAACACATGTTCTTTTATGTTCTTAAATGAAAATAGTATTATTTTTAGTATTTACAGTATTTATTTTGCAGTATTTTTAGACTTTTAATAATTCATCGTTTGAATAGATGCTTGTGTTGCGTACGTCTGGGAACTTTGTTCTCTTTGATAAAACTGACATAAAACCGCCAAAACTGACATTCCATTGAGATCATATGTGATAACGTTATATAGTGATTAAGTTATTCTTATAATTAATTACCCTAAAGAGTATAGAAATGTGCATCGTTATGTTCAATCAGTGTTCCAACGGAATACAATCACGTTAAAGTGAAGGGCCCATATTATCAGAGGAAAACTGATACCTGAGTTGTCAAGAAGGGAAATTGCAGATCGTGTGATAAATGTGAAATACTATTACGTAGCGGTATAAAAGTCGAAGTTAATGTTTTTGCCTTTCACATAATTATTTTTTAGACAAAAAATAAACACGTACACAGATAATTAACGAGTAAAAAATAAGTGTTTTTCTTTATTGCGCGGTCATTCACGGATAATCCTTTTGCATGTCATGACCCCTAATGCAGTTATTATGACGGTAAGGGCGGCGTTTTTTTACTATGACTCTCGTTCTGAGAAAACAGGGCATAATGCATGTGCGTAAAATGTCGTTCCAGATTAGCCTGTGCAGTTCGCACAGGCTAATCAGGGACGACTCTTTTAGCTTAACCTAGATATTCGGACTGCACAGGCTAATCTGGGACGACACTTGACGCACATGCATTATTCCCAGTTTTCTCAGAACGCGACTCATATGTGCATTGGCTGAAGCGACGTAGGCCTCCCCTACTTCGTCCTGAAATTCGCCAAGGTTTGACTTTTCTGAATCACGCTTACGTATACCAGTCACTACTCTGTGACGTGATTGATTAGTGAAGTCGAAGATCTTAATCGGGATGAATTAGTTATCATCGATACAGGTTTAGCCACAAGCATTAATAGTTCACTTTCATACATGACACATTATTACCAAGTTGTTCAATTATCTAGTTTACCCATATAAACTACGATGTTTGTAGAAGTTTTAAAAAGTTAAAACGTTACTTCCGGTAACTTAAAAAAAGAGAGGAACATTGTTATTAATTCTAGAAATAATTAGTGAATGTTAATCTACATATCTAGTACATATACTACGGAACATTATAGCCGTAAAATGTTCGACGTTTATAATCAATAAAATCTATAACATGATTAAAACTGGAGTATGTTTGTATATTTAACGTCTGTGTGCGCGTTGTTCGAACTGCCTACGGATTATCCTGGTGTAGGCCGTGAATGACTGCAGTAAATACCGAGCTTGCACCCAAAAGCTAAATCACGTTTTATATCATACAAAATGAACATCGCCCTGGAAAAACGGGACTTAATGCATGTACGCAAACTACCGTCAATATTATACTGTATTAAGCTCCGTTTTCCCAAAGCGAGGTTCATTAATAGAAAGCACAAACATGATTGTTGTTGTATTATGGCACGTATACATGTAGTTTAATTTTATGTTGAACAGGTAAAAAACAACAACAACGATGTCGGATGTCCCTAATGTTTCGAAACGGTGAATTGTCTTTGCGATCAATAACTTTACATTCATTTATTAAAATGGTTGCTACGATACTGAGATAATTGTCGCGTGTTTAATCTGACATTGATGTCGCAACGACAGGAAGAGAAAACCCATCTCTTCCGCTTTAGATTATTGCCATGCTTTATGTTTAATTTTCCTTGTGATAAATGGTTCACAACCGACATACGGAGAGAATGCACTATATAAGGCTAATATACTTAATTGAGTCGCGTTCTGAGAAAACTGGGCATAATGCATGTGCGTAAAGTGTCGTCCCAGATTAGCCTGTTCAGTCCGCACAGGCTAATCAGTGACGACACTTTTCGCCTAAATTGGATTTTTGCTAAGAAGTAACTTGATTTAAACGAAAAATGTCATAAAAGCGGAAAGTGTCGTCCCTGATTAGCCTGTGCGGATTGCAACATCTTATCATCACTCATAAAATTCAAATATTCGTTGACAGGTTCCTATAAGCTTTATGATATTAAACTGCAATGGTTCTATACGTTTCAAATCTGAGTCTATCTTTTAAAAATGTTAACCAATTTTATTGACCATTTGTGGAATTCCTTACCAACGGAAAACAACAATAATATTATGGAATTTATACTGTCGAAGAGTATTGTTTCTCGTACTTTTATTACAGTACTACATGTACTAATATTTTTGTTTTGATGGTTATTTTTTGCATATATTGTTGCAACTGCAATCAGCAATTCAACAAACATACATTCGATACATTCGATAGCTTATTTTTGTGTGAACTCCTTCCACGAATGTGTGAACATGCGTTTTTACCTTTCCCCGGCGTTTACATGCCAAAACACGATTCGCAACTGATGAACTCTGATTGATAATGAATTATTCTGCAGTTTCTGCTGCGAAATACATCGGTTTACAGTAACTATGCAGCTAAGTTAATGAGAAGAGTTGTGTGCGTGTTTGTTTTCAATCAAAGATGCGTAATGATATTATGTTTTAATGATTTAATTGTATAGAGACGCTCCAAATAACATTACACGTCACTCTTAGAAAACCTACAGTGTTTTTTTCACTTATAGGGGAATGGTGGCGGGGCCCGTACAAAGGGCAAAAAATGCGTCGTTTTTTAGGAAAAGGGGAAAATTAAAATTCACTTGTTTATATGTAATGATATTTTTTATATTTATTATATTAATACACATGTTTGTATGAATATAATATTGACAGCTGAATGTCTTTGTACTTTTTCTTAAAATTAAAATATATATCAATGATTTTTTCAACATTAGTTTCAGACAGTTCAGCTGTCATGCACAGTCTCAGTTTTCTTAGCTATTTTGAGTCTAATTGGGATCTTTTAAATCGATAAAATGGCAAATTTGAGCATTTTTTATCAATAAAATTGACCACATTGGAATGATTTTATCAACAAATATTGACACAATATAGATACATCTGGCCTTTTCCTGGCCATTTTGGGAGAAAAATGCAATTAATGTGAAAAGTCAACTGATTTGGGAAAAACTATTTAATATAACTCTTTATAATAATTCTAAATAATATAAATTATAGTTATATACTTTGTTAGTTGTTTATGAAATAAATTTGAGATATATTTATCATGATTATGAGACAGTTCTTTCTAAAAAAAAAATTATTTTTTTTTTTTTTTTCTGGAGGGGATTTATTTACAAAATGGGGGAAAAATATATACTCTTTTTTGAGGGGAATGGGGCCGAATATTCGGCCCCGAAATTGCCATAAAAAACACTGACCTATTTCAACTCATCTTCTTTAAGTGTCACAGTTTGTGTCTAAATTTAATATTCGCTGAGAAGACACTTTCTTTACAAAATATTGCCTGTTGGAGACTGTACAGACGAATCTGGGACAACACTTTATGAAAATTCATTAAACCCTGTTTTTCCAAAACGGGCTACCTTATATTATTCACAAGTATAGACCTACCAGATAGACCTTAATGTAGATGGAGCAAGGACTACAGCGATCACGTGACGTTAGCCTGACACGAGCGCAGTATTCAGTGTCCTAATGAACCTCGCTCTGGGAAAACCAGGCTTAATGCATGTGGAAGACCCTAGATTAATGTGTGCAGTCCGCGCCGGCTTATCAGGGTTAAAATGGAAAGTGTCGTTCCTGATTAGCCTGTGCGGACTGAAACGCTAATTTTGGACGACACTTTACGCACAAGCATTAAGAACATATTTTACGGAACGTGGCTGAAACGTAACGTGTTTGATTGCGTGATTCCACAATTTTACCAACTGGCCATGGTAGATAGAACTTGATGCATTTTGCCGAGACATAGCAGTCGCTACCTCGAGGAGAAATACCAAATTATGTTATGTACAAACACGCAAAATGTGAACAGACATTGCAAATTCTTTGAATATCTGACCATACGTATCATCTAACAAGTAATTATATATATGATACGATATCTGTTTATGACCAGACACAATAAACACCCGCGTCAAACGAAAATGGATCTTATGGCTAGACTGCATAGTAGCACATTCTTTTAAGGAGTTACCTTGTCCGCTTATGAGACCACGACACACAGCAAGGCATGCAGAGTTACAGGTGCTCGCACACCAGAACACACAGCAAGGCATGCAGAGTTACAGGTGCTCGCACTCCACGACACACAGCAAGGCATGCAGAGTTACAGGTGCTCGCACACCACGACACACAGCAAGGCATGCAGAGTTACAGGTGCTCGCACACCAAGACACACAGCAAGGCATGCAGGGTTACATGTGCTCGCACATCACGACACACAGCAAGGCATGCAGAGTTACAGGTGCTCCACGACACACATCAAGGCATGCAGAGTTACAGGTGCTCGCATTCGCAGGAAAGTTAAAAAATTAACGTTAAGATTCAATAAAATGATCGCGAAAACTAGAGTTATAAGCACATTCAAATTTGTTAGTTTAAACCTATGTATTTTAGCTGGATTGCATCGAAAGCCTAAGGCTTATATAAACGCTGTCGAGTCCGTTTTTTGGGCCTAGAACCAGTACTTGGTGTCTTTGGGGGAGATCTATATGTGTTGAGCATGCATATTACAATTATAGTTAAACTGTGTACATACTCAATTCTTCTATAGATTGTATTGCTCCAGGAAAAACATTTGTGAAGTGGTGCTACGTTTGTTTTTTTAGGTGTTGACATTTTCTTTGTCTGAAAGAAAACTTTATTACCAACCCTTTCCATTTCAAAGAACCGAATAGTGCCCACTTAAGAAAAGTAAATCTAGTCAGCACGAATGTTCGATACTCCCGCGTGGTAATAGCGCAAACGTTGATAGTTTTTACAGGTAAATTAGCGGTAACATGCATGCATGCGGTAACATTAAAGATACTTTCTACAAGATCAATTACGCACTTGGGACAAAAAATAACATCCTGGAATACCTGAGTCGAACTGTTCGCTCAGTGCGTCGTTTCACAATGCTGTTCTGCACTTGTGTCGATATGAGTTGTGTTCTGAGAAAACTGGGCATAATATATGTGCGTAAATTGTGTCCCAGATTAGCCTGTGCAGTTCGCACAGGCTAATCAGGGACGACACTTTCCGCTTTTATGACATTTTTCGTTTAAATGAAGTCTCTTCTTAGCAAAATCCAATTTAGGCGGAAAGTGTCGTCCCTAATTAGCGGACTGCACAGGCTAATCTGGGACGACACTTTACGCACATGCATTATGCCCAGTTTTCTCAGAACGCGACTGATATAATTATCAATGTACCAACTGTGAAGACTATTTCCGTATTTATTTAGAAGGTTTGAGATAAATCATATAGTCGAGTCACTATGCATAATAATTAATAATTCGTTTACAATGAATATAGGGACATTATCAGTGCTAACAAGTGAGTTTTTTTCTATGTTTTTTTTTCTTCCGGTAATTTACAGTATTTGTCATTTTTGGTTGTATATGTTTGTTTCTCAGGATTAGAGTATTGCAGTCAATTTATAATCAAACCATGTTTGGCAGAAGCTCTATGGTATCCTTTTAATGATTAACACGCATTATAATTTTATTAGTAGGTTTCACACTGAATCCGCAATTTATCATGAGATATTTATACTTTCCCTAGTGTTGGTTTGGTCATGGATTGTACTTCTAGAACATTGTTGGGCTGTTCTAAGCTGATGTCTAATGACAGCTCTGCAAATCAAATGTTAGAATTTATGATGCCGCGAATCACACTTTGATGGATATTTATAAAATGATCATTAAATATGTATTTATGATATACTTTGTACATTAATCCCGTATTTTGTTTTCGAGAAAATACCGTCACGTATACGTAAGATTTTTCTTATAGTGCATCCGAGTTACATGTCTAGCTTTCTTGTATGTATTATGTATATATACCCATATCATATAAATCAGAAAAAAATGTGGTGTAAACTATGTTATTTCGTATTTATTTCAATAAAACACGTATTGTGATTAAATAATATCATTATGCACCAGAAAATAAAAGCTTGTTGGTATTCACATATCGCTTATTAACATTTTTCAACCACAAAAGAAACAGAATCAATAATGTCCGGGTTGCTTTATCATTCGGTGCATAATACTCACTACGCTAATACCAGCTTGACGCAATCTTTATCATTCGGTGCATAATACACACTATTAATACCAGCTTGACGCAATCTTTATCATTCGGTGCATAATACACACTACTAATACCAGCTTGACGCAATCTTTCAGGAAGAAAAGCGTGTACGAAACTAAGTAACCCATTTATGCCTAGCGTCTGGAAAAAAAGGCCTTGGCAAACAGCGTAGACCCAGATGATGCGGCGTCTCATCAGGGTCTTCGCTGTTTGCTTAAAGGAATTTTTGTAAGACATATTCAAAATATAGAAATAAATATACTAGACATCCCTAATTTTGGAAATAAATTGATCCAATTTAGAACGATGGGAGAGTCCACTAGGCATAAATGGGTTAAAACTGAATACTTTGATCTTATGTGCATGCCTTTTTTGCTTTTGTTATGACGACTTGTCATCAAAACTAAAGTATTGCTCAGCTGCCGAGCTAACATTGTACCCGTTGATCTTTTACAAAGTCACTCACGACGAGGAATCGTGTTTTTATAGTTTTCAAACGTATATCCACGAGTATTATACGATATGAACTTGTACTTCTGCCGCAAAGGTGTGTCATAATTTAATAAACGTCTTACTAGCGGATATAGTTCACTATTTTAGTGTGACCGGGATTTGACTTTACCTTTTTTAAATATAATAAACACATTGTCATCCAGTCGAGTCTTCGAAGTGATTTACATGCTCAGGAAATAATGACACATGCATGACCATTCATCCGGTAGTGATTAATATAATTGACAAATAGACCACAGAAAAAAACCCTCAGGTCGATGTATATTTTAAACGTTACTTAGAATGCAGTGTATGCCTTTTTCCCGTAATTTCCACGCATGTCTGTTTTATTATGATCCGAAAACAATTTGCTTACGTGAATACAATATTTGTTCTGTTATGTTCGGATAAACTGACTATCCGGAATATTAACGTCTTTCGGATAAACTGACTATCCGGAATATTAACGTCTTTCGGATTAACTGACTATCCGGAATATTAACGTCTAATTGATTCTGGTAGCAAAATGGTAACATGATAAACACTTTCATTCGTCATTTTCTTCAAACTTTTTATGATGTGCTCTTCACTTGCTAATATGAACTGGATTTCGAAGTTCAGACAAATGTGTAAGCGATTTTCATTGGAGCCGTTTTTAGGAAAAAGGAGTTTAATGCGTGTTCGTAAAGTGTCGTTCCAGGCTAATCAGGGACCAAACTGTCTGCCTAAACTTGAGTTTCGCTTAGATGGGACGATCTTTAATCGAAAAGTACAATAAAATAATAAAGTGTCGTCTCTGATTATCTTGTCCGGACTGCAGCGGCACATCTGGGACGACACATTACACACATGTAGTTAGCCACGTAACAAAGCGGACCTCATTTCTGATAATATGAATTTAAAGACAGGACTTAGGTAGGGGTTATATGGTTAACGTAAACAATAAGTCTTGTTCTTTCATTTATTTCAGATTTACACTGAGTCAGTCGTACTGGTAAACCAGCATTAATGGATTGAACACAACAGGCACAAATATAGAAAGTTAATACAATCGAGTGCGGAAGAAATCATAACTCAAAACACGAAATAAGAGCATACCATTGTGCTTTAAGTTGTCAAGTAAGTAAAAATTGTTTGAAATAGAAGTCTTCAACGCAACATCGCAACACGGAAAGACACGGATGCTTGTATCGCAAACCATTGCGTTTATGAAATTTTGAAATTGTGACTTAAATTGTGTGTGTAGAATTTTGAAACTGTGACGTTATGTATAACTAGACGCCGAAATCAGCAATTATCTTGTATTCTCGCCATGTTATGAGACTTGTGTACGAGAGTCTGGTGCTGGATCGGAAGTCAGATGGGCAACATCTGGGCACGTGTGTTCAGGCATATGGAGGTGCGTGTCCTTATGTTAGGTTTGTACACACACGCGTAGTTTAGTGACTGTCTTTATGATTATTATGTTTCTAATGCTTCTTGAACATTCCAAAACTACTTTTGACGTAATAAATTACATTAAAACCGTGTCCTCAACCTTAAAATAAACCCGTTATTGCTTATATTTCTTATACGCCATGCTAACTTTACTAATCCTATGTTCCCACTTCCGTGCATGATGCCTACTGATTGGCACTCGCATTTTGTCCTGAGCTATATGGCGGGTTTCACTTGATAAAATACGTAAAAGCTAAACCTTTTCCACTTAGGTACGTTTTTGAACGCATTGGTAGCTACTTAGAAAGTTAAATTCAATTAAAGACTATTCTTACTATATTCATTTATATAGTTTTAAATGCTTCATTTCCAACCCTTTGATACTGATGAGCCGCAAACAGCATAAAACCTGAACAGACTGTGAGTTACTCGCAGTCTGTTCTGGTTTAATGCTGGTTGCAAAAGCCATTTCCACTTTGCTTCTGATGGGGAAAGGGTTAATTATCAGCTATACGATAATGCAGTTGTTTTACTGCATATGGATTCGGTACTTCATCGGCAGTTTTGAATGTGAAAAATTAAAGTAGAGTTGATTCTACTCTTGAGACATTAGTTATGACAGACTTAAGACGCGTATGGACGTTGTCGACTGTCGATGTATATAAACATTAAGTTTGAACGCCATCATGTAATGTTTTGAATATGTTATACTAAGAATAACGTATTTTAATTATATTTCATTATTGACACAAAACCATATTAAGTTGTAGGGAAGGATTAAGAGTAAACTAGCGGGTTGCTGGGATCTTCTCCGGATTTGTCTCACCCTGCTGCCTGTTCCTCTTGACTGGTCATCAAAAAATGTGCGATGATCTTGTAAACGATAGTTGACTGGTTATCACAAAATGTGCGATGATCTTGTAAACGATAGTTGACTGGTCATCACAAAATGTGCGATGATCTTGTAAACGATAGTTGACTGGTCATCACAAAATGTGCGATGATCTTGTAAACGACATTTGACTGGTCATTACAAAATGTGCGATGATATTGTAAACGACAGTTGAAGTTGAATGTTTTTCGACATTTAGAGTAAAGGGTTCCGAAAATAACACCCTGTAATTTGCATGTAATATCGCAATCATCAAGGGTAGATATTCTGTTATGAAAAATGGAACTCTTGCAGCCAAGTCTGGTCTCCCAAAGCGTTCTTCTATTCATGTATTAACATTTTGATGATTTTGATGGAATGCGTGCATGGATGAAACTTGTTCGACGGTTTCTCATTCGGGATATTTTGTATCAATATTTATTCGCGAGTTTGTTATCGCTTCTTTCCATGCGAATTTGACGATAGCATCATAAAATCAGCATTTTAATGCATACGCCTTTTTTTTCTTAGTATATCAACATGTATTGAAACAAATACAATGAAAGCCCTGTAACCAAGGTGGATTCATGAATTGCTTGAATTTCTGTATACATAAAAACCGTGATTTAACCACCGATAGCCACATTAAATCAAACAATCGGTTAAATTCCTAAATACATCAGCTTTTGCACATACATTAAATTGTTGAATCAAAACTTAAGTCCCCGATCATTTATAAGGTAATTATGTATTTCATGATTATTATAAAAAGATCGCAATAAACATACACGTATACATTTACTGTGTAACTATTAAGTGCAACATGATGGTTTCCATGTGCCTTTTTAAATATAGGTAGCAAAGAAGTTTGTACCTATAATACAGTATTGGGCTTTCGTATATATGTTGTGTGGGATTGGGACATAATCCGAATCCGGTCATTGGCGTTATGACTCAGGGGTCACATGTTCGATATCCCGCTAGGCGTACGAACTCTCACTGCACATAAGATGTGAAAACAAGTTTCCGTGTACTAGGAGCTTCAAACAAGACATGAAAAGACCCCGTCTTTGGAACCGAGCTTCTCCGGTATCTTGCACTTTCTCCTGTTACCCCATCCCTCCTGCAGTCAACACAGGCTAATCAGGGCTGACTCTATCCGCTCTTATAGAAAACTAAACAAAAAAACTAGTATAGGCGGAAAAAGTCGTCCCTGATTAGTGTGTCCAAATGGCACAGGCTAATCTGGGACGACACTTTGCGCACATTCATTTAGCCCCTTTTTCCCATAGCGAATCTTATATCTACATTCACAACACTGTTCTTTCTGTCGCCACTCAAACCAATGACCAAGGTTGGCTCAGATCACGAATGAATGAATTCGAATAACATCAGTGGTTTTCCCATGTGTATTATAGAGATCAATTGAAGATTTGCTGCAAGTAAAGTTTTTTTAATCAGGAGAAAAAAGTCAATCATTAGTCGTTAGGAGAAAGGCGGATGTTTAAATGTAATACTCACTTAATAGCAATTATTTAGCAAACATGTTGAATGTTTGATGTAAACACGATGATTGTTAGTCATTCTGTAATTGTATGACAATACATTATTACTAGCATTCGAAGAATACGAAGCATCTGTGAGTCACTTTGGGCGATTAAACTACCTTACCAAATTGTGAGGTAAAAGAAAGGGAACAATTAAAAGCCGCATTCCACCTGTCTGGTTTTCATATTTCACTCACCTCATTTAATTGTCGTGAGTCACAGAGAAATATAGTAAAACCGTGAATGCTACCGTGACGTCACTAGAAACACGTTCGGTATATGATTTCAGTCTGCCAGCACGTGCCAAAAACGTGTCACTATTGCTGGCGAGAACGAGCACGATGGAAATTCGCAAATATCCATACGTGACAAGTTGATGAGTTTCGCGAGTGTCTCGGAGAGTTTTACTTATGAAATTTTCTTATAATTGCATCATAATTGTACCGATATCATGGCCACTAACACATGTCGGAAACGTGGAATGCGTTTACCTAGGCATAGCGGTGGTCTCACTTTCACTCACCTTCTCTTAATTGAGCCTCGTTTTGGGAAAACAGGTCTTAATGCATGTGCGTTAACAGTCGTCCCAGATTAGCCCGTGAAGAGCGGAATGCACAGGCTAATCAGGGACGTTACGTTACGCATTAAACCACATTTTCAACGTGCTAGGCTCATATTCAGAGTCGCTTACACTTATCTTCTGCCAAACCTGCTCATTGTGAAGGTTTTTCGACGGAGTCGTGACACCTTAATATACTGGCATGGTTTTTTTTCGCAGTAATGGATCTTTTATTTCCATACATGGATATTAGCTATGATTACACATCAGTAAACAAAAAATACCATCCAAGCGAAACTTGTCCTCCCTGATTAGCATGTCCGTCTGCACAGGCTAATATGGGACGATACTTTACGCACATGCACTAAGCTTCTTTTTCCCAGTGCTAGTATCATATTCAATGAATCTTACACTTATCGTCGTCCCAAACTGAGCAAAATGCACGTTATTCCACGGAGCAGTGACACCTCAATATAGACCGGAGAGGCAGAGCTGCGTTGAAATCAATCTTGTATTTCCAGGAACTACGAAACAACACTGTGCAACTGGTTTAAACATATACACAATGGCTTCATGCGTTATATTGAAGAACATTTTTGTATTCGAAAAGTGTCTCTACGAAACGTAATATTTGATTGCACAAACTTATACAACATATAAGCCGCTTTCCTTGAAAAGAGGGTTCAATGCATGTGCGTAAAGTGTCGTCCAATATTAGCCTGTGCAGTCCGCACAGTCCAAACAGGGATGACACTTTCCGCCTAAACTTTATGTGTGCTAAAAATTACTTTCTTGAAACGAAAAATACCATACAATCGGAATGTGTGGTCCCTGATTGGACTGCGGACTGCACAGGCTAATCTTTGACGACACTTTACGCACATTCATTAAACCCCTTTTTCACAGAGCAAGGCCCATATATAAGTGGTCCGCTTGTAGCAGTACTCATTTAGCACCTAATCTACTGAGTCAGACTGACACGAATTTTAAACGACGTCTCCATTTGTCCACTGAACATCGGTCAGTGCCATGGCACGTTTGTTTTTATCCAATAATGGTGACGGTATGACTCACAGGTCTTCGCCTTTGATCTCGCCTCGCATCCACCCACCACCTGACGTCGTCTGCTACAGTGATCATCGATTGGAATCGATGATTGATTGGGATCCCTCGCTCAATATCGTCGTGAGTTGTTTATGACGACAGAGTATAGGCATTCCCCGTCTTGAGTGAGTCTGTTAGCGATGTGCTCTCGTCAGGTGGATTATGTGATTGATGTAGCATTATCTATTCGCGCATATACTGGGGTTTAAACAGTCTGATAATTGGATTTCATTGTACACGATCATAATGCAGCATCTGAAAGGTGAGTGTTGGTAATGTTCAACGTTTAAGTGTTGTTGCGGGCATTTTTAAAAAACAATAGAACTAGCATTAAGCGTTCACTAGCTGCGAGTGCAATCGATGCAATAAAACCAAATCTATGTGGAGGAGTGCCGATACTTTCAACATTATGCAATTACTTAATAAACATATAATTTAAAAGACAGCTATTACACTTAATATAATGAAAGATGAAGCCTCGTTCTGGAAATTCTGGGCTTGATGCATGTGCGTATTGTGTCATTCCGGATTAGCCGGTGCAGTCCGCACAGGCTTATATGGGATGACACTTTCCGCTTTGATGGAATTGTTCGTTTTAAACAAGTCTTTTCTCAACGAAAACCCATTTAGGCGGTAAGATTCGTTTCCCCGATTAGCCTGTGCCGACTGTATAGGCGTCATACATTTTACGCACATGAATTTAACTCCATTTTATCAGAGCGCGATGCCTCTGAAATGTAATGTTATACGAAGCTACAGGACAATGTTGGGCTCTTTGCGCCCAAAACTCGCCGAATCTCGAACGTGAATCGCTACTGGAGCATTCCTAAAAAAAAATCAAAATGTCGCGGCTGCAGGCATATGTATTGACAAGCGTCAAATTATATTTGCGTGTACAATCAAACTGCCAAGTATATAATATGGAGAGTATATGTTTTGCAATTAAGCAGCAACCATGTTCATCATTCGAAGAATCCAATATTTGTTAGAGCCAATTCTAGAAAATCAGACTGGCACGTTTACGTATCGACATAGGATGGGTGAATAAGGACGTAATGTAAACATAGTGCACGGGTTCAATTTTAATAAGTCTATCCACGTTTTCCCCATTTCATAGACATTGATGGAATAAGCTGGTCTTAAATCATAGAATCTCATAACTACATGTAGCATTAATTCCTGTACAACGATTTGACTATATCAATAATCAATGTAATCCATAACTCCATATTGTTTTGCCCTGACTAATTAAGAAAACGTAAGATAAAGTGGTTCGTAGAGCCGTCTATGTACGTCGCGTCCTAAACGTGGCTAAACACGTGTATGCGGTGTACATTAGAATCGTACACGTTTTATGTACCATTAAGATAAGTATTTTGGACACTTAGTTGCGTATTTTGACGCATGTGTAGTCCTTTAGAAAGTTACATTCTTTTAAAAACTCCTAATTACTAAATTCAAGATTTAAAGGCTTCATTTCTAACCCTTAGATACTGATGAGCAGCAAACAGCACAAAACCTGAACAGTCTGCGAGTTGCTCGTAGGCTGTTCTGGTTTATGTTGGTTGCAAAAGCCATTTTCACATTGCTTCTGTGTTGGAAAGGGTTCAGGATTTGCATTGCTGACGTGAACGTCTGCACGTTTTGTTTAGTTTGTAGCTCTAGCGTTAACCCATTTATGCCTAGTGGACTCTCCCATCCTTCTAAATTGGATCAATTTATTTTCAAAATTAGTAATCTCTAGTATATTTATTTCTATATTTAGAATATTTCTTACAGAAATTTCAAATAGCAAACAGCGCAGACCCAAATCAGACGCCGCATCATGCGGCGTCTCATCGGGGTCTACGCTGTTTGCCAAGGCCTTTTTTCTAGACGCTAGGCATACATGGGCAAAATGACAAGCTGATTGACATGCATCAAAAATGTTTGTCTTAAATATTTTTTCATAATAATTTTTATTGTATTCTTTAACTTGAATAAAAAAGAAATCGATATGCAGTGTTTCAGGACACGTTTTTCTAAAATGAAAAGAGTATTATGATAAGAATTTAATTTTAAATATTTATTTTGCATGTTT
Source organism: Dreissena polymorpha (assembly GCF_020536995.1). NCBI lineage: Eukaryota > Metazoa > Mollusca > Bivalvia > Myida > Dreissenidae > Dreissena > Dreissena polymorpha. The sequence goes on from NC_068359.1 coordinate 63,725,666, forward strand.
TTAGAATTCGATTTTTTAAAGGTTTGAACAGATGCTTTTGTTGCGCATGCCTGGGAATTTTATGTAGGTAATTTTCCCTGATAAAACTGTCATTAATTCCGCTAAACTGATTAAAAGTGAATGTTTTGACGTTAAACTGTGAGTTTCATGATTCTGATTATAAACTTTATGGTTTATACTCGACAGAATACAATCTTGTAAAATCGCAGGAACAATATCGTCAGATGAAAGCTTTTACTTAAGTCGTGAGAAGAGGAAATTGCAGATTATGTGATTCATGTGAAATATTAGAATGTGGCCTACTTAAAGTCGAAAAAGTGTATTTGTCATTCACTGAATGTTTTTTTTGTAAATGGTAGTAAGCATGTAAACAAGTTTTGATCTCTAATTGCATCCTTAGTTCCACTTCATTATGAACAGATTCAACAAAATAATGGAATCGGAAACCACCGATTTCCCGAAACGATTTATGTTCACTGCAATCAATTTTCATTCAATTATTAAAATTCGTTTCTAGGATACGTAGATATGTGTCGCGTGTTACATCTAAAATATATTTCGCGGCGACAGGAAGACAATATGTATCACTTCCGCTTTTAGATTATTGCCACTGTTGTGATTCATGATCGTCTTGATTGCTGGTTCACAACCGGCATGCGGACAGAATGCGGAATGTAGGATTAAAACATCTTAAAATCGACTGTAAGATTCACTACATTTTCGACGGTTTCATATTAGACTTGTTGACACAAAACGGATATATTTCTTTAACTTTCTTTAAAGCTGAGTTCAAATAAAAACAAATTGTTTACTTACTTTTGACCTCAAAATTGACCTTTGGTTTTATTATTATTGCTTTCTACGTCATCCAAATACGAATGTCTGGGCACGCATGCTCGTATTTTCTTCGTATTTTCCCGATGGATGCAACAACAACAACAGGATTTGCAACTGAAACGAATTCTGATTAATAGTGAATTATTCTGCAGTTTCGGCAGCAATAAACATCGGTTTACAGCAACTATGCTGCTGACTTAATATGATGAGTTTTATGTGTAATCAACCAAAGACTGCATAGTGATAGTATTTACGAATGATTTAAATACTAGTACATAGATACGTTCCCAATCACATAGAGCCCTGCTCTAGGGAAACAGGGTGTAATTCATGTGCGTTAAGTGTCGCATTTTAAGTCTAAATTAGGTTTTCGCTAAGAAGAGACTTTCTTTAAACGGAATGTGGCCTTTTGGGGACTGTACTGAAGAATCTGGGACAACACTTAACGCACATGAATTAAACCCCGTTTTCCCATAGCGGACCACCTTATCTTATACGCTTTTATTGACCTACCAGATAGACCTTAACATAGATGGAGCCAGGACTGGAAGCGATCACGTGACGCTAGTCTTGCACGAGCGCAATCTTCAGTGTCCAAATGAGTCTCGCTTTGGAAAAGCCGGGCTTAATGCATGTGCGTTAAGTGTCGCTCCAGATTAGCCTGTGCAGTCCGCGCATGCTAACTAGGGACGATACCTTATGCCTTTATGGAATTGTTCGTTTAATGAAGTCTCTCCTATCTGATCTTCTTTAAATGGAAAGTTTCGTTCCTGGTTAGATTGTGCGGACTGGTTATTCTTGGACTACACTTTACGCACAAACCTTAAGAATATATTTCCTGGAACGAGACTGAAATGTAACACCGTGTATAAAGTGATTACAATATTTTACCGACTGGCCATGCTAGATAAAACTTACTGCATTTTGCCGAGACATAACTGTTGCTTGCTCTAGAAGTAAGACCGAATTATGCTATTTATTAACAAGCCAAATGTTACCAAACTTTGAAAATGATATGTAGATCTGAGCGAAATATTAATCAGTCGTATCATCTTTGAGTTTTTGTTTGTATGAAACTATCTCAATATATGACCAGACACAATATATAACACCCGCGTCATACGAAAATGTATCTTATGTAATATGCTTATATCGTAGCTCGAGGACAGCAAACACAGTCGCATTTGCACATTGCGTTAAAGAGCTACTCTGTCCGCTTATAAGACCACGACAAACAGCTAGGTATGCGGGGTTTCAGGTGTTTGCATTCGCAGGAAATTTGCAAAATGACTTAAAATTCTATAAAAATGGTCGCGAAAACTAGTGCACTTTGGACCATGCACTTTGTTGAGCATGCATATTACAAGTAAAGTGAAACTGTGAACTAAGCTAATTTTTCTATAGTTTGTATAGCTCCAGGCACAGCTCTTGTGAAGTGGTGCCACGTTTGTTTTCAGGTGTTGACATGTTCGTTGTTTGAAAGAAAGCTTTATTCCCGACCCCTCCCATCTCAAAGAACCGTATATTGGCCACTTAAGAAAAATAAATCTCTGCAGCACACATGTTCCATAGTCCCGCGGGGTTATAGCGAAAACTTTGATTGTTTGTACAGGTAAATTGGCGGTAACATGCATGCATGTGGTAAAACTATTTTTACTTTCTACAAGATCAATGACGCACCTGGGACAAAAAAATAACATCCTGGAATACTTGAGTCGGACTGTTGGCTCAGAGCGCCTCAAAACTCCTCTGTTCTTGTGTAATGTAGATATAATTTATATATTTTCTGACTACGAAGATAGTTACTGCATTTAGTAAGAAGCGTTGTAATGAACAATAAAGTGTGTGGTTTAGTTGGGAAGTCGCTATGTTTAATATAATTCTTTCCTTTATTAATAATTAAAGGACATTATCAATTACAAGAAGTAAGTTGTTTATTTTCGCCGAGTCACTGTTATACTAGGTAGTATACATTTTTCTTTAGAAATCGATTTTTGTTTCACGTTAGTTTCTATTCAACATGTTTTGCAGTAGATTCCTTCCTTTTTATGATTGATAACGCAAAACATTTCTATATGAGATACGAGGATTTTATAATTAATCCGCGATTTATCCTTGTATTTGAATATTTTATTTATTAATGAATTTCGTCGTTGTTTAATAACCTTTTTTGTGCCTTTCTGAACTAAAATATAAAGATAGTGCTTAGACCCAATTTACAGAATTTATGCTAAAATATAAATTAACACTTTTCTATATTTATTGTTTATAATGTTAATATAATATGTATTTTGCTACCCTGATTACCTCGAGTTCGGTTTTGATTAAAAAAAATGACGTGAGATAACAGATGATGTCAGATTTGTTGTAAGAGTCCAGCCGAGGAACATGCTATTTTATTGGTATGTATAACGTATAAATATCCATAGAGGGTTAATCAATTAAACATGTGCACATGATATTATTTCGCACTACTTTTGATTGAACGAGTGTGGTGTTGTAGAATAAAATAGAACAGAAAAGAATTGAGTTGAATTGAGTAGAGTTTAATAGAATAGAATAGAATATTATAATGATCCATGAATTTATTTGGTTCGTAATCACATATCGCTGTATTGCAATGTTCCGACTATAAATGAAACCGAAAACAACTGCTTGGTTGAGTCGAATGCCTATTTAGCTAATTTATTCATTCAACTGTTATTACTAAGTCTGATTTATCATTCACTGCATCATGCCCACTATACAAATACCAGCTTGACGCAATGGTTAAGGAAGAAAACTTGTGTACGAAACAAACAAATAAAGAATACCTGGTTCTGTTGTGTGTGTGTGAGAGCCTTTATTGCTTTTGGCATGACAATCTGTTATTGAAATTAGAGTATCGCGCAACTGCCGGGCTAACATAGTAATCAGTGATCGTTTACATGTCACTCATGTCAAAGGAGCGTGTTTTCATATTTTACTCAACTCAAATTATCAACTCTTTTAAACGTGAATTCAAAAGTATTATACGATTACGAATTAATTTTGTCACAACGATGTGTCATAAGTAAATTAACGTCATACTTACGGATATAGTATTATACAAATGTTTTTTCATGTGTTTGGGACTTGGTTTTACCTTTTTGCCTTATTATAAAAAACTCATCCAGTCGAAATGATTTATATATTTAGGAAATCATGACACACGTGATCCTATTCTTCTGGGGCCCGTCTTATCAAGAATCGTACGACATTCTCACCTTACGATGCAATTTTCGAAGCGCCATAAATATGTAACCGTCAACTTTATAAGTACTTTTTTTTAACATTTCAATTCATTTTCAAAGTAGCTGTCAAATATCCTTTATATATGAAACATACAACTCATTATCACTTATATTTTTAAATTACAAAATTCAATCGTAAGTTAACATTGTCGTACATATCTTTGTTAAAGGGATCTTTTCACGCTTTGGTAAATTGACAAAATTGAAAAAAGTTGTTTCAGATTCGCAAATTTTCGTTTTAGTTATGATATTTGTGAGGAAACAGTCATACTGAACATTTACCATGGTTTAATATAGCCATTATATGCATCTTTTGACGATTTTAAAACCTAAAAATTATAAAGCGTTGCAACGCGAAACGATTGAATAATTTGGAGAGTTCTGTTTTTGTCGTTAACTTTTGTGAAACTACGAAGATTGCTTAAATAAGGTATAAAATACATCAACTAGTGTAATCGGCGGAATAGCTCAGTGGGCTAAAGCGTTTTTACTTCAGGACTCTGGCAGGACTCCAGGGGTCACTGGTTCGAAACCTGGTTCGGGCAATGTTCTTTTCCTTTTTTAAATTTAATTCTTGATTTTTTACTGGAGCTTTTACGATCCAATGTTTACATTTATCGATATAAAGCATTTAATGAATAAGTTAAAAAATGCCAAAATCTGTGAAAAGGCCCCTTTAAGACGGACCCCTGGAACGACATTTTACGAACATGCATTAGGTATGTTTTCCAGGAGCGCGGCTAAAATTAACATCGCTTAACATTTTTGTGCACTTCGACATTTAGTACACAATAGGTCATGAGCATATCCATACAATTTTGAAGAACATGAATAGTTTCTTCGTGGCAATCAAAGAACCAGACCCAAACATTCCGAATAGTCCGGTTTACCAGAACAGAACAGAACAAAATATTCTCATCACTTAAGAATTGTTTAGCTCACCGTGTTTACATATTCACAATAAAGCACACTTACATGAAAATAATATTTTAGAAAAAGATAATTCACCATACATAGCTTTCTGAAAAACGTTTAAAATAATGATCGACCTGGGTCTTCTGCCATTGTCTATACAATGTTTATACATGTACTTAAATTTAATAGCACCAGGGGTCCGTCTTATCAAAGATATGTACGACAATGTTAACTTACGATTGAATTTTGTAATTTAAAAATATAAGTGATAATGAGTTGTATGTTTCATATATAAAGGATATTTGACAGCTACTTTGAAAATGAATTGAAATGTTCAAAAAAAGTACTTATAAAGTTGACGGTTACATATTTATGGCGCTTCGAAAATTGCATCGTAAGGTGAGAATGTCGTACGATTCTTGATAAGACGGGCCCCTGGATTAACATTTGTAGTCCGCACAGGCTTATCATTTACGATATTTTCCGTTTAAACTAGATTTTTGCTAAGAAAAGACTTTCTGTAAACGGCCAATGCAACAAAAGCGGAAAGTGTCGTACCATGCATAAAGCCCCGTTTTCCCAGAGCGAGGCTCATCTTCAATAGCATTAATTTAGTGAAAGACCTTAGGTAAGCCTTATATGGTTAATAATTAACAATAAATATTGTTTATCATTCATTTCAGATTAACACTGAACCAGTGATACTGGCGACCAGCATTGCGGTACTCAACATGACCGACAACGCTTTAAGAAGTCATTACAAGCGTGTGCGGAAGAATTGATTACTCAAAACATAAATTAATAGCATACGATTGCGTGTTAAGTTGTAAATTTAGCAAAAAATCGTTTGAATTAAAAAGCAACAACAATAACAACAATCAGCAAAATCGGAACACGGAAAGTCGGGGATACTTATATTCTTAAATTGTGACATCACGGTTATGTAGACGCCGAAATCAGCAATTATCGTGTATTCTCGCCATGTTATGAGACTTGTGTACGAGAGTCTGGTGCTGGATCGGAAGTCAGATGGGCAACATCTGGGCACGTGTGTTCCGGCACAGGGAGGTGCGTGTCCTTATGTTGGGTATGTACACACACGTGTAGTGTAGTGACTTATTTCCTTTAATTGGTTCATAAGAATTCTGAAAATTTTCAAATGAACTATTGTCGTTATCAATAAATATTTAAGATTTGTCATCAACTTCAAGTTGATATTATTATTGCTTCGTTTTCTTATAAGCCTTGCAAACTTGTTGACTTAATCATCATTACACTTTTCTTGGACTTCAACTTCTTGGCGTCCGATTATCAGTTAACCCATTTATGCCTAGTGGACTCTCCCATCCTTCTAAATTGGATTAACTTATTTACAAAATTAGGGATGTCTAGTATATTTATTTCTATATTTAGAATATTTCTTACAGAAATTCATTTAAGTAAACAGCGCAATTCCCTGATGAGCCGCCGCATCATGCGGCGTCTCATATGGGTCAACGCTGTTTGCCAAGGCCTTTTTTTCTAGACGCTAGGCATAAATCGGTTAAGTTTGCACCGGGCCTCACTTTACTTTTATTTTACTATCGTGACATAAAGTAAAGACAGACATAAGATGCTTTTGGAATTTTAACCATGTTGTACCATCGGAGACTTATACACAGCGAGAATCAAAAGGCTTGCATGTAATGCTTTACATATGATATGCTAGTAAAACATATCTGAAGAATATATTTATTACTAACACAAAACCAAATAAAGTGAAAGGAAAGGACCTCCATTTGCATAGCGGTGTGTGTAAAGCTCTGCTCCTTTTTACCCTCATCCTGCTGCCAATCTATCATAACAGGTAAATACAGAAAGTGGGGAAGATCTTTTCAAAGGAAATGAGCCTGCACCAGCTATTCTTCGGCGACTCGATCCGTTTTTAGCATAGGTGCGTTTACGCACCTATGCTTATGGTATATACCACATTTCAAAAATCCACATCGATCGGTTGCCCATTATGAAGCCTTACCTGATCAAAAATCAGACGAAATATCTATTTAATTTAGTATATGGTCATTCTTACAAAAAAAAATTGGAAACGTTTTTCTAACGTTTTCTTCCAATAATATTGCTGACACCGTTTTTAGTGAATTTTTCTAAGACCGTTTTATGTCAAAAAATCTTCTTATAACCTAAAACAAATTTCGTTCGTAAAACAATTCTATCTGCACTATAAATCTCAATCTCCTACGCAGTGGCCTCCCTTATACTAGAAGTTACTGACCGGGCGAAGCAAGGGAAGTAACTGCTGTGAGGAGTTTCTATAAAAATCTGCATTCAGAAATCTGTATTCAGAATTCAATCTGTTGTGCACGTCTGCATCTAACGCTTACCACAAGTTTTACGACAAATTCTTGACGCAGACAAATAGGGTAGCGTCTATTTTCATTTGTGAAAAGAATAGTTTGATACAGATCTGTCCGTGCTTAAATTTTGAAAGGCTTGGGTAATTATTTTTCATAAGCGTTTCAAACACTAATGTAAATGGAAAGATTATCTATTTAAATAGTCGGTAATTGTTTGAAATTATTGATTTGAGAAATTCACGGATGGCGATATCGAACTACATTATACCACGTGACGCCATTCTTCCCTATATCTTGCACCTATGCTTTTAACGCCATCGGCGCTCTCGTTATGTTAGTTTTTCGCTTATGAGAAGGACATTATTTGTATCTTCTTAAACCATTTATGCCTAGTGGACTCTCCCATCCTTCTAAATTGGATCAATTTATTTCCAAAATTAGGGATGTCTAGTATATTTATTTCTATATTTAGAATATTTCTTACAGAAATTCATCGAAGCAAACAGCACAGACAAATATGAGACGCCGCATCATGCGGCGTCTCATCTGGATCTACGCTGTTTGCCAAGTTTTTTTTTCTAGACGCTAGGTATAAATGGGTTAAAGAAAATCCAGTTTAGGCGGAAAGTGATGTCGCTGATTAGCCTTATCGGCTTGCGCTTGCATTAAGCCTCGTTTTTCCAGAGCGACGCTAAATTAAAACATATTTTTTGCAAATGTACAAATACCATAGTAAATACTATGCCTGAAAAAATGTAACTACAAATGTTAGGATATACAATTCTTTGGATTTAGCCATGTTTGTATTGTCTCTAAAGCACCTTGTATTTTTTGTACTTATTTAAAGGAACACTTCTTTATATTTGATATAAATACTAGTGTTATACAAACAATTATAACTTTTTTCTACCGGTGGGCAATATATCGGCAAAAGCCACCAACAGATTTCCAAGTAGAATTTCGTGGTCTAAAGCGCTAAATGACTCCCATCTTATATTGCATTTTCGTTGATAAAATCCTATAATAAGGTGGGTTGTTCTTCGACATTTAGATTGTCGGGTTTCGAAAAAAAAATCACCCTGTAATTTGCATGTTATTTCGCCATCATCAAGTACAGATCTCGGTCCCAGTGAATGGAATTCTCGTTGCCAAGTCGCGTCTCCCATAGGCGTTCTACGCTTGTATTCATTGATTCACATTTGGAATATTTCAATGCATGCGTGCACGAATGACTTGTTCGACGGTTTCTAGTTTGGGATATTTAATATCAATATTTATTCGCGAGTGTGTTATCGCTTCTGTTCATGCGAATTTGACGATAGCATCTTAAAATCCGCGTCTGAATGCACTAGACGTTTTTTTAAATGTATATGATCCGTGCTCTGTGTATAGGGGGTTGAATGCATGTGCGTGAAGTGTCGTCCCAGATTAGCCTGTGCAGTCCTTATAGGCTAATCAGGGACGACACTTTCCGCCTAAACTGGATTTTCGTAAAGAAGGGTCTTCCTTTAAACAAAAACAAAAAGCGGAAAGTGTCGTCCCTGATTAGCCTGTGCGGACTACACAAGCTAATCTGGGACGACACTTTACGCACATGCATTAAACAACTTGTTCACAGAGCACAGCCCATTTATATATTGCAATTAATAGAATGGTAGTTCTGTAACGGCGATGGACTCGTGAATTCATTGATTTGATGAATAATTAATTGCCTTGATTTCACGATCATTATCATCTATTAAATAAAACAATCGGTTGAGTTCCAAAAATACATCAGCTTTTACAATGTATCACTTGCAGATTAAGGACGACACTTTCCTCCCGCTTTTATGGAATTTTGCGCTTAGAGACAGTCTCTTTTAAACAAAAAACTATTCTAGGCGGATAGTGTCGTGTCTGATTAGCATGTGCGGTCTCCGCATGCATAACGTCCCGTTTTTCTCGAGTGTGGCGTATATCTAATACTCTAACAGCTCTGTTCTTCCATTTACGACTCTGTCCTTTACTTTATAGCACTGTCCTTCCATTCGCAGCTCTGTCCTTCCATTCACAGCCCTGTCCTTCCATCTACGACTCTGTCCTTCTATCTACGACTCTGTCCTTCCATCTACGACTCTGTCCTTCCTTTAACAGATCTGTCCTTCAGTCACAGCTCTAATCTTCCATTCACAGCTCTATCCTTCTATTAACCACTATGGGGCGTATATCTAATACTCTAACAACTCTGTCCGTTCATTCGCAGCTCTGTTCTTCCATTTACGACTCTGTCCTTCAATTTACAGCTTTATCCTTCCATTCACAGTTCTATCCTTCCATTAACGACTCTGTCCTTCCATTTACGACTCTGTTCTTCCATTCACAGCTCTGTCCGTACATTCGCAGCTCTGTTCTTCCATTTACGACTCTGTCCTTCACTTTATAGCACTGTCCTTCCATTCGCAGCTCTGTCCTTCCATTCACAGCTCTGTCCTTCCATCTACGACTCTGTCCTTCCATCTACGACTCTGTCCTTCCATCTACGACTCTGTCCTTCCTTTAACAGATCTGTCCTTCAGTCACAGCTCTAATCTTCCATTCACAGCTCTATCCTTCTATTTACCACTATGTGGCGTATATCTAATACTCTAACAACTCTGTCCGTACATTCGCAGCTCTGTTCTTTCATTTACGACTCTGTCCTTCAATTTACAGCTTTATCCTTCCATTCACAGTTCTATCCTTCCATTAACGACTCTGTCCTTCCATTTACGACTCTGTTCTTCCATTCACAGCTCTGTCTTTCCATTAACAGCTCTATCCTTCCATTCAAAGTTCTATCCTTCCATTAACGACTCTGTCCTTCCATTTACGACTCTGTTCTTCCATTCACATCTCTGTCCTTCCATCTACGACTCTGTCCTTCCATCTACAGCTCTATCTTTTCATTCACAGCTCTATCCTTCCATTAACGACTCTATCCTTCCATTTACGACTCTGTCCTTTCATTTATGACTGTGTCCTTCCATTCACAGCTCTGTCCTTCCATTCACCTCGCAAGCCCACGACCAAGGTTGACTCAGATCACGAACGTAAGAATTCAAATAACATCAGTCGTTTACCCACGTTTTATGTAAGTGATCGATTGACCATTTACTGCCAGTGAATTATTGTGTATTGGAAAGAAATCAATTATCATTAGGAGAAATGCGTATGCTGAAATGTAAAAGAAAACTTGATCTAAATTTTTAACGAAAAATAAATATTGTTGCTGTTTGAACCCGCGCATGGTTACTCACGCTGCATGTAATAATACATTATTACTAGTATTCGAAGTATACTAAGCATTTGTGATTCACCTGGGAAGATTAAACAACCTTACCATATTTTTGGCTAAATGACACGGAACAATTTAGAGGTGCATTCCAACTGCCTGTTTTTCATATTTTACTCTACTAAATTCATTTGTCATGAGTCACAGACGAATATAGTCCACCCGTGAATGATACCGTGACGTCACTAGAACGACGTTCGGTATATCATCTCAGTCTGCCTGCACGTGCCAAGCACGTGTCACGATTGCTGCGCCTTACGACGGAATTGCGAGTATGCTTCGCTGGAAATTCGCACATACCTATACGTGACAAGTTGATGAGTTTCTCGAAAGTCTCGGAGAGTTTTACTCGTGTAATTAGCTTATAATTGCATAATAATGGTACAGCGAAGTTGTAAAAAACAAAAGTAACACTTCCCCGCAGTTTACTTCTTTCACAAACGCAGCATGCGATTTACAGAGACACGTGTTAGTAAGTTTAAATGAGTTTCATTTCCGGTTGACCACCACAAGCTTGTTTCTAAACAAGTTTCCGGAACAGGAATTATTTTAATTATTTTGATGTTTTGATATTTTGATATAATGTATTTATGTATGTGGACTTCACGGGCTAGTCTGGGACGACACTTTACGCACATGCACTAAACCCCTTTTTTCACAGAGCACGGCTCATTTTATACTGAGGCTGATCCTTCTCTCGCATCAGTGGTTTTTATGGCTGATTTTCTGAGTGAACATAATTTTGATCGTTTCTACGTCATCGGGATTGCTGGTTGACTCAGGAACCACTTACGAATGTCGGTGACGAAGAACGCTTGTTCCAGTACCAGATGACTGAGATGTTTACTCCATGTCAGCCGGTGATTGTGTTGGTTTCACTGACACTCACCGTCTGTTAATGTTTCACCAGGGATGTATCATTACACCTGACAGGCACCTAGGTATTACATCTTAGTATTAGCACCTCCGAATAACTAGCTGCGAATAAGTGTTAACGTATCACAAAGTGTATCTACAAAGAAATGCTCTTATATAAGGGTTTCTGATGAACGCAGAGTCGTATGAGAGAATAGAAAGCGAATGTTGAGAAGTTTAGGTACTGTAGCAGACGTATATGTCAACATTGAATTAAATCAATTAATCATAGATTGCCAAGAGTAACTTGGTACATCCTTCCTTCCACGTATACATTGTTTGCCAGACCAAGCAATCGTTTATATTGAACCGTTCCATGGAACGATGAAACTTAAAATTTCAATCCGTTAGAGCAATTTGATTTTACGTTCAACAATAGCGTAAGCATTCGACTGGTGCAGCCGTTTTTGTGATTTTGCACATTTTTTCGATGCACCTTTAAAACATATCTCTTGCATACCTTCTATTTTCAGGCCTTGACGGGGCAGGAAAGACAACTCTGTTGTATCGCCTGAAGCTTGGAGAAGTTATCACCCATGTTCCAACTATTGGTATGCATGGTCTAAAATATGACAATTTACTTTAGTTCTAATAAACACCGACATTGCGGACAATTATTTCGGAAACCACATTTGCATGTGCATGGTTCATAAATTGAGATTCACAAAACAATTGTCAAGGGAAAATAAATCTAGCTTAGTTTGGCAGTTACAGTACACATTTAATGATATATTTCTTCGTTACGAACAATATATTCATGACATAAGCACCATTTTAGTATGCACATACTTATATGCTAACTTTGATAGATTTTATTATTTCGCCCTGATCTTTGCTGTTAACAAAACATTTCAAAACAAGTTTACATTTTGACTTAAGTTTAAAGGTTTGGTACAACGAATAATTGTTTCGGTAGAAAAGGAAGAGTCCCGCGAACCGGAATCGAACCAGTGACCTAAGGATAACAGTTCCATAACCACTACAGTCCTCCGCTCTACCGACTGAGCTATCGCGGGATTGAAAAGTATTACGTATAATTATCAATCGATTTAAATAATACTACCAAACTAGGTTTTCTCAAGTAGATCAAAGGGAGGCTACAAGAGTAACTCACAATAATTTATTAATAACTTCATTCCCATGGACGACATCGCGTTTAACCGCGTCACGTGATTAGCTTACTTATAAGTTACACGAATCAAAGCGCTGAGGGCACTTCTGATGTTCTCTAATGCGCTACATGAAATAATTATATTATATTGTTAATAAGCTTATTTAAACACGTCATGTATGAAATATCAAACGTTGGACCACGGTCGGACTCAAACAGACATCGTTCAAAATAGGGTTAATATGCAGAAATACAATGATAGGATCGTTTAAAAACACGCCCCTGTTTCCAAATTTTAAGTAAATTACGCGTAATACATACTTCAAACTAGACATGGGGGACTCTTATGAGTTATCATAGGTTGAGTATAGCAAGTTTAAAGTCCATCAATTGAGGCACAAACTAATTAGACCCTTTTTACATTCCCGATATCAGAAGGGTTTGCCACCCCTTTGTAAAATGACTCGAGAACGAAGCTGACGATCTGGAAGCTGGACTTGTCTATATAGAGACATTATTATGTTTTGTGTATACAATATTCAATAAAATAACTTCATGCTCTAAGCATAACTTAATATTACTGTTTTGAAGGGTAACGTCCCTTTGCAGCCACGTGTTTACCACATGACGGTCACGTGTCTTTCTTTCAGGGTTCAACGTGGAGCAGTTGCAGTACCGGAACATCACGTTCACAGCCTGGGACATTGGTGCCAGGGATAAGATGGTATGTCATGAGACTCAGAGTAACATACCACTGAATAGTCATGAACGATACAGATGAATTAAATGTTATTTTTCGACGAGATGCAGGAACTAAAACGTGCAATTTGTTCACACAACAACAGTGAGCGATAATTGTGTAGGCTTAATCACATTATATTTATTTCGCCATATTATACGAACTATAAAATGGCTCAATCAAACTCGCGCATTTTATAAATTTATCGGACAATAGTATACATTATTTGAAAAGACATTTTTACTCGTTATTACGCTACTGATAAAAATATGTTTTATATAACAACTCATGAAATCATAATCCTGCAAAGAACAAATTTCCTCGATATTGTGCTGTTATCCCTAACGTATGAGTTAGCCAAAAAATATACATGTAATAAAGATTGACGTCACGTTACATGAACAGTATACGGACATTTTGCAATGCATACATTTGCTGCTATTGACACGTACATCATAAGACACTACCCGCGCATTCTACCGTTTTCGTGTATACGGACAACTTATATCCAAGTGATCGGGGGGGGGGGGGGGGAAGATTAACAATAATTGATGAAGTCTTGTATTTTGTCTGTTTTAGGCACAATAATTCAAATGCATTTACTGTGATATTTCAACAAGCGTTTTCGGACACACAATTAATCACTGCATCAAAACATGAAACTAGAAACCTGAAAATAAAAATCTCAAAATATTGTGCTACCAACAAACAATTATAATTGTATACCAAAGACTTTCAAATCATACCAAAAAGTTAAAATCTTCAAGTATTATTCCACATTATGAAACAAAAAAAATACGAATTTCAATATGTGAACAAGAATCACCACTGAAACTTTGGTTGGCTGATGGGGGACATGTTTTTATACAGGTCAAGTGGTGTTTCAGCATAGATAGTTGTCATAGGGGTTGACGTGCAATTTACCGTAGCAAAACTACCGTCCAAGCCAAAAACTTCTATTGACTCGTCCGCCATGTTTCTGTAAAATAGCAATAATTTAGTTCTGTATTAATGTTTCCCAAGAAATGCAGAGAGTTAATATAACTCACCAAAATAATCATTACTATCATTCCCATCATGATGATGATCATCATCGTTATCATCAGTAAAGTTGGTATCATCATTTGCAACAGCATTACAACCGGCAGCAGCATATATAAACTGTTTGTACTGGCAATCTGTGTTAAATTACGTATGACCTGTGACAGAAACAAGAAACGATATTTTTTCAACTTTATAATGAAAGGGTTACCTTGATTTTGGATGATTTAGAATTTGCATTATTTTTCCAAAACATAGGCACATGTATATAATGTACACTTACGTGTGCGAATTACTGAAATCCCGTATAACAATAGGACATGCAACAGTGGCTATATCATGAATGAATATTATTATAGAACGAAGTTTCAGCTATAGTAAATTTGAAATAAATAACGGACAGAATAACCTGCAAATTATATTCCTTAAACCGAAAAGAGTATTACAAATTCTCTACAGTCTCTTCACTTTTATTAACCAACACTTGTACATGCATGTGTGTACCAGCTATCTATTTATAGATTACGCGTTTTTTCCATACCAATACTAACCGCCAGTGTTAAACATAGGTAATCAATGAAGTGAATGAAACTGTTTCGAAGGTGTTTAAAACATTTAGGAGGACAAAATAATGACATGTTTACTTCAATCACATATTGAAAATCCCAATAATTGATACATAATAATCGCTATAATCATACAAATGATTGATTCAGTTTATGCAATACTTGATACAGAAGTAGGAGCACACGTGTGTAGTATTAAATGCATATATCCTATGTAAGAAAGAATCGGTAAACAAAATACGTTGTACTGATCGAAAGTGCACATTCTTAATCTAACATCTGGTGTATAAATAGTTCTTGTTATTTGTTAAAACGCCAGTACAACAACTATTTTAGAACAAGATCATGATAATTTGTCGAAATGTTCGGTGATCAGAAACGCATTTTATCCTTATTTAAATATATACAATGCATAACAGCATGCCCGAGAAATCTGCATTCAAATTTGAACATTAATTACTGTTTGAAGACCATCATAATGACAAAAAGGAAAATAATTTACCTTTCTAGCAACGCACGTATGTCAAATATTCATTTCGCCATGGCAATCACATCGCAACATCCCGGGATGATACAATTGGTATATACACTGTGATAAACCCATCCATTACCTTTCCGACCATGAACGGTCTTACAGACGTACCGTTTATGAAACATTCCTTTTAAATCAATAATTCGGCTGAATGTTAATGCATTTGATATTCATATGATTGATGCACTTAATTATGTCTGCAATCTAGCGCAAACAATACGCGAATTCGAAATAAAAAAGATCGATGAAGACGGTACGCAAGAGATAATTATGTATTTCTATAATAGTATAATATACAATAAGTTTATCAGATAAAATTGGATAAAACTATGATGGAGACTGAATGCTTTGTATTTCTCGATGAAGTAGTCATACTCATAATTAAATATCTCTCCTAGATGACAATAAACGACATTATTATTGTTCTGTTCTTTGCTCATTTCAGCGGCCTCTTTTCCGTCACTACTACAAGGGCACTGACGCTGTAGTGATAGTGATAGACGCTGCCGACAAAGAACGCGTTGAGGAACTATTTTGTGATGTCCTCAAACCCGCACTACATGCGGAGGAACTTGCTCACAGCGTATTTCTATTTTTAGTGAACAAGCGGGATCTCCCAGACACAATGACGTCAGAGGAAGTGGCATCAAGATTGAGTTTGAAATTCATGAAACACAAATGGCGTACGTATTATTATATATTTCTTCATAAACTTTTTTTCGGCGGAGCTGACTACGCCAGCTTTTCACCTTACGTGACCTTTGTTAGCGTCCAATAGAATTCAAATAAAACTTCCCGCGGCCAAGTACAGATGAATACACTTCATTGACTGCATTGGCTGATTTCATAATACCACTAGAACATTGGAGACATGTCCGCGTCTTTGTACTGTTTTACTTCGTGTTCAGCATGAAACAGTTTTATCTCTAATAAAAAGGCTTAATAGGTAGAACAGTTTTACACTCAATCTCGACATCAATACAGTTTGTACGTGCACCTTTTATTTTCAGAGGATTGCCAGCGCGAGAACGTTGTGTACTTAAAGGCCATGTTCTCATATTTAGTACTGACTTCCATATTCCTGTCAACATGATATATGTAAAAGTATAAAGAGCAGTGGAAGCGATGCCTCACTTTAATGCATTGCATTTCAACCCGCGAGGTATAAGGGGTCAGTTCGCGGTTAGTGTGTTTGAATGTCAGAGTTTATATACAGGTCAGACCTAATGTGCTGATCGGAGTTCGCGGTCAGTAAAATAATAGTTATATAATAACTAGAATTTTCTTTACCAGAAAGATGTTAAATGAAGATATCCAGCGATATTATTATGGCATGCCAATAATAGATTCTTAATGTGTTTTCAACAATACCATGATAAATATTATTTTTAATTCATTAACAAGAATTATTCCATCATATTTACTAATGTATTATTGCATCATATTGACTAATGTATTAAGTATGAGCGCGATGATTCTCGATACTATAATAATCGAATCAAATAGCAATGCCCGATAAACCACTAAAACAGGTTTGTTCGAAGAACGCGCGTATACATATTAAAAATATGACTTCGCGTGTGGCCGGTTGACTTTGGTTTTCTGTTTTGTATCTATAGGTTTATGGCCAGCAATATGTAATAATGTAAAATAAGCCGCGAAAACACCGCGTAACATCCCGTACTGCGTGTGATGCAGCTAAAAACTGAACAGAAAAAGATATTAGCTATCCTTGATCTCATTCATTTAAATCTTTACCTTCCATAAACTCCAACCACAATCAACGCCGTATATCTTTTTTAAAGATATTTCTTGTTACTACTAAAGTTGTTCTGTAATGTTTTATTCAGATAATAGAATACACGCCAATTAAAACTGTAGACACGAGTGCTTTACAGGAGATTATGTTTAGATGGTCTCCGCCCACATTGTTCAAAACTTGGTTATGGATAAAAGTGAGTGGTTTGATTGGTTGCCGAACATCATTTTATTATACTTAATCAAATACAGAAAATCTTTCCCCTCTCTATAAATATATGAATATTTGAGATGACCGACAAACAAGATTAGGCATAAAATACGTCTCCATACACTATACTTTATACACGTATTGATGCTTCCTGAAAAGGGGATTGAACCAGGGTCGCTAAATTGAGAAGCGCGGCGACCCGGGTTCAATCCCCGTACCTGGAAAATGTGAAATAGGGTTTAATAATCCGGTGTACTGTTAACGTGCTGTGATCGCAGGGCGGTGACATTATCAGCTGATATTAAAACTCTGCTGCATCAATGACAGTACACAAAGCGATTAGCAATGAAAATATTGCTGGTGATAAAAAGAGAGACATATACACAGAAGCAACTTAGATAGACTTAACATTCCTTACACTTGAAATTTAAAATTTTAGTTACACAGTTGCCGGTAAGTTTAGTAAGCCATTTATCCGTGCCTTTAAGTACAACAGTATCCGGTTTTCATAGAAAATTATGTTATCATTTTTTTCCGGTAGATATCCTCGAGACGAGCGCCTTGCGCGGTGACGGGCTCACTGAGAGCATGGAGTGGCTGGCGGCCGAGTTGGGACCCACTTCCGGTCATCCGCACCGGAAGCACTCCATAAAAAACTCGCCGCAACAAACCGCGCACACAAATGACGCTAAACATTGTGTAACGAATGATGTCAGTTACTGTGATAGAAATAACCCACCGCCGACACGCTCAACTTACGGACAGGTCCTTTCTAACAGAAAACATACCGCCAAATGCTCACCGGTGCACAATACGAGTGACACAAATGGTGACGTCAGAAATGACGTCATGTCGTGTTCTGTGGTTTCCAAGGAGATCTCCCCGACACGTGACTACTGCAACCGAGCCTACTCTGCCTTCCGGTGTTTCTTCATCCGTCCCAGCGTTCCCCCGGAAGTCGACGATGACGACAGTGATTGATTGCTGGTAATTTGAATAGACTTAGGGTGACTGATATATTTCGTGTCAATGTTATTTATTTAAGTTGATATTTGTTCGGTTTAGGTGATTAAGATTGATTGGTTGTGTGTTTTTAATGATTGATGGTTCTTTAGAAATTTATTGAGATTTAGTAATATTTTGTTGTATTTGACATATCATATTACGTTTGTTAAACAAAAATCGACGTTGTCGGTGATCTTAACCTATGTATTAATCGTTAAGACAGTTGGAACATTTTTATTTAGTATTATTGATATTGTTTAAATCTAAAAGTAATATAAAGATAGTAAATGCTATTTTCCGCCTGAAATGTGAAATGAAAATACAACAACAATATGATGTGTCATTGCTATTTCAGTAAACTAATACATGAATAATACATGATTGCCAGAATGAATGCAAATAATATCAACCCGAGAAAATTAATATCCACAGGGGCGATATTAACGATACTTTTCTTTTTTTTTGTATTATTTGCTGTTGCCTTTGCTACTTTTTGTTATTTGTTGTATTTTACCGACCAAACATATTTTAAAGGGGCCTTTTCACAGATTTTGGCATTTTTTTAACTTATTCATCAAATGCTTTATATTGATAAATGTAAACATTGGATCATAAAAGCTCCAGTAAAAAATCAAGAAAAAAAAATAAAAAAAGGAAAAGAACATTGCCCGGAGCAGGTTTCGAACCAGTGACCCCTGGAGTCCTGCCAGAGTCCTGAAGTAAAAACGCTTAAGCCTACTGAGCTATTCCGCCGAGTATACATTCTTGACGTATTTTATACCTTATATAAGCAATCTTCGTAGTTTCACAAAATTTAACGACAAAAACAGAACTCTCCAAATTATTCAATCGTTTCGCGTTGCAACGCTTTATAATTTTTAGGTTTTAAAATCGTCAAAAGATGCATATAATGGCTACATTAGAGCATGGTTAATGTTCAGTATTACTGTTTCCTCACAAATATCATAACTAAAACGAAAACTTACGAATCTGAAACAATTTTTTTCAATTTTGTCAATTTACCAAAGCGTGAAAAGATCCCTTTAAAGGGACCTTGTCACAGATTTTAGAATGTTTTGAAGTTTGTCATTAAATGCTTTATATTGAAAAATGTTAAAATTGGATATAAAATTGTCCAGTAAAAACCAATAATTAAATTTAAGAAAGAAAACAAAGTAACCCTCAACTGAGCTCGAGCCAATGACACCTGGAGTAAAAGTAAAACGCTTAGTCCATTCGGCCATTTTTGGTTTATAAATCGTCAACAGATGCATATAATGGGTATTTTAGAGCATGGTAAATGTTCAAAATAACTGTTTCCTCAAAAATATCATAACTACAGCGAAACTTTGCGAATCTGAAACAATTCTTTTTAATTTTGTAAATTTTCCAAAACGTGAAAGGGTCCCGTTAAGATATGGATAGAAGTGTTTTAAAAACGCAGTTAACAGTTTTAACAGTCGTAACAATCACATAGGTTACATCCCAGTTCTCACCATAATGATGTATTCAAAATATGACATACATAAACTTTATTTATAATTCATTGCTATCAACAATCTTCTATTGTACTCACATACAATACCTGTGCCATACGTTGTTGTTATACATCGCACTTACTGTGGAAATAAAGGGTCTATTTATCGAATGCTTAATCTATTTTTATCAGGGAAACAATCCGAAATGAGAATATCTGCGGACAAGTTTGCTTACATGAACTGATTCATGTATTCATTATTGACCACTTTATTTTATTTATTTTTTAATTTAAGAAAACAATACTTGATATGTCACCTTCAGCAAAATATATCGTATTTAATCATAAAATGAACTAAAGATAAAAACATTTAACATTAAGAATGGGCCGTTCTCTGTGAAAATGGGGTTAAATGCATATGAAATGTCTTCCCAGATTAGCCTGTGCAGCCTGCAGAGGCTAATCAGGGACGACACTTTCCGCCTTAACTTGATTTTTGCTAAGAAGAGACTTACTGTAAACGAAAAATACCATACAAGCGGAAAGTGTCGTCCCAGATGAGCCTGTACGGACTGCACAGGCTAATCTGGACGACACTTTATGCACATGCATTAGACACCTTTTAGCTCGGCTCAAATACATGTACAAGTCGTTGTTACTTATAAACCATCTAAATCATGCACAATCATCCAAAAAACGTTGATAGTACGACAAATTATTCAAGGTTTAACATATTAATGAAACATATATAACAAAATATTTGTATATTTTGACTTGAATGGAATGAATTTTGCATCTTATCTATGATGTACACATATGACATGTATGTTTGGATAATGCTTGACAATCCTTGCTGCAAAATGAATATTATAATGAGTATCGCAAATATTTTGTTTACTTCAAGATATTTTTTCAATACAATACAATAGTTTAATTGATTGTTATGGTTTCATTTTGGTGTCAAATAACGGGCCTAAGTTTAGTCAGCTAGTTATGTTGCCAGGATTTCAGCATACTTTATTAAGGCTATAAGAAAAACATATTTAATTGTTAAAAAAGACCCTTAAACTAAACATATTATGTCCATGTTTTCGCCATTTGTCATCATTGCTCCTTTAAATATAGTGCCTATGAATGCATAAAAAACATTTAAATTTTACTTCATTTTTATCAGTTGTCTTACAATAAGTATAGCCATCAACCGTCACTAGCTCAACTGTCAAGTGTCTTGCTAGACTCGAATAAAACTTATTCAGATCCTTTATGCCCTTGATGTTATACAGTGGTTTTAAATGAAAAATTTACTTTCAAATAAATTAAACGTATGTAACGTCAGATGTACAAGCTATATTGTGTTCAATTTATTTACAGATTGTAATTCAAGTTTTCATATATGTTTATTATATATTTTATATGCTTAAATTATACACAAGTAGATATGCTGATAAGGTAAAATAAAAAAGACACTAAACTTGATACTACAGCATTGCCTTTAAATATGAAAAACATATTTCAATAGTTTATATCATTTAAGTTTAATTATCTGAACTTGAGTTGACCTCTCAATACAGGAATGATCAGGTTCTATTTCAAAAGGCAAAGACATATGTAACATAAAACAAAGAAAATAAGAAGAACACGTGTCGAAAAATGCGGAAAAAAAACAGATATTTAATTCTGAAATCGAAAATGGATGTACAGTCGAATTCGCCAGCATGTATATCATGCATGAACGATGTGAATCTAAACTTAGTTTTACGGTTCATTTTAAATTTCTGCAACGATATATATATTCATACTACACACGAACACTAACACTGGTCCTAATAAAAAGACGAATGCTTCGGTGATTGTAGGAAAATATGTACGTCACAATCGGCACCGGGCGCTAATTTGTCTTTGCTGCATTTTATGAAATTCGTCCTTTATGTATAATTTTTCTTGCCTATGTTGTGTTATTGTAACTTATTTTATCAATATATTACAATTTAACACATATTAAAAATCGTATAATCTCGCTTAAATTTCTTATAATTAATATCATTTCAAGCCTTTGATAACCTTTCATACGTTATTGTCATTATGTCATTTAAATAATGCGTACGATGTGAATTTTTCTTTACATTTCTTTACAGAGGAAAGGGGTGTAATAAGCCACTTTTGATTGGAGCATTTTGATTGTTATGTATCAACACCCTGGATTGGAGCATTTTGATTGTTATGTATCGACACTCTGGATTGGAGCATTTAACTGTTATGTATCGACACTCTGAATTGGCACATTTTGATTGTTAATAAACTTTTAAAATGCTTAAGGACAATGTTCAATATTTCGTACACAATATATGTAAACATATCCATTTATTGTCTAAATGTTTGTGTATAGTAATACAAAACCGATCGTTATACATAAAGGAAGTCCACATTTTTTGGATAAAGTTGTCAATCATTTAAGAGAATAAGGAATTTCCAGAAATATTTTGAGGTCAAAAATTCTTATTAACACCCGTTATTTCTTTATCTAAGACAAGTGAAATATTCTACACTCGTAATTAGCAATTTCACGCTGTGTAAAACGCTTGAGAAGCAAATACAATTGAGATGTTAACATTTTAACAAGAAAATTCGTTGTGCAACGATTTTTTCAACGATTTTTTAAATTTATTTTATAGAAAGGCAACGATGTGCAGTTATGTTAAACTTGATTAATTTATGTCTGTATTCAATGGTAAATAATGTAGTTATATCGCAAACATGCTACGGGTTCTTGCTTTACCCTATATTTATATCGCAAACATGCTACGGGTTCTTGCGATACCCTATAGTTATATCGCAAACATGCTACGGGTTCTTGCGATACCCTATACATATAAGATCTGGCACGAGTTGTCATATCATACCATATTTTATTAAACAAGTTCAGGAATTTTGTTAGTAAGCGAGCATTTGGCGAGCTTACTAACGAATTACAGTGGACGAGGTTTATACAATATGGTATGAAATGACAACGAGTGTCAGATCTTTTAAATCACATGCTTTTAAATTAGCAAATTAAATAAATTTTACGCAAACATTAAATGATAAATCCCGAATGTTGTTTACATTTCGTGACGTCATTTGACGTTGCAACGTTATTTCAGCAAAATAACAAAATGCGATTGGTCAATCGAACGAAAATAAGCCAATGAAACGCTTAAAAAGCATATTACGCATGTGTAAGATATAAATAATACTAGGTTAGCGTTGAATAGAGAGAAGTCTATGTTGCGAGGCTTAGAACACCGGGAGCGCGAGCCTTGGCGAGTTTCGGTGTTTGAGCCGAACAACTTTTCTCTATTCAACGCTAATACTAGTATTCCTATGTTTATTTCAACGTGACATTTAACATAAATAGATCTAATAACCTTAACAATAATTTTAATTCAGTCTTAAAAGCGCTTAAAATCTAACGAATGTAACCATGCGTAGTGATATAGAATGTATTTGTTTTGGTACGCAAAATAGTCTTAAAAAACTTCACACACAAACTGTAAAAAGAGAAAAAATATCACCATACGCCTCGATTAAATTGTACGCAGCATGCAAATTGTAACACATTACAACCGCGAAAAGAAGATTTTACTTTAATATAATTCATTTAATTTTCGAAACTTTTTCATAATTATATCCAGGATACATTAAAGTGATATTATGGGCATTTTTCACTGTTGAATTGAGCTGAAAAGAATTAACAGGTCAAAAGAGTTAGTTAAAGTCTCTATAACGCTCAAAATCAACGAACATTTCGTTAAGTATTTCGTAAAATAAAGTTAACACCTTAACAATCAGTGTTTTTTATAGCAATAACCAAAATTTGAACGCTAGATGTGGAATGATTACATAGATTTTTGTAGATACAAAATGCTCGTTTTTATTTATTTGTGGCCACAATTAATTCCCGCGAATATATCTTTTCATACGACACACGAACACCAATTTAGTGTTCATGTGTCGTCTGAATAGATATGCAAAACAATAATAAAAACGAGCATTTGTATCTACAAACATCTATTTTATCAGACCACATCTGGCATTGAAATTTCGGTAATTGCCATAAGGAACACTGATTTTTAATTGGTTAAGTTTATTTTACGAACAATTGTACGAAATTTTCGTTGATTTTGAGTAGTAATGTTACTTTAAAATGTGGTTTCCGACCAATTATCTGCAATTCAACTTGCTACCAGTTGTTTATTACAAAGATATTTTACATGACTCACCAGTCCTCTAAGCCGAAGTGATCCGTAAAACAAAATTGTGTCTTCGTGTCGTATGAACGAATCTGCACTAAAACTAAATTTAGGTTCACATCGTACATGCGTGGTCAGTTGTCAAACGAAAGTACGGTTGATATTCAAATGCATTATTTTTATCCCTTCGGGATATTGTTTTAGTATGTTGATGCTGCATTAACAAATGTAAGTGTAGATCTATATGAAAAATAAACAACGATTGCGATAGACACCTATAAAATGTTAGATGCCCATAATATCACTTTAAAACGAAAAGATGCGCGTCTTCAAAGTTCTATTCCCAGACATCGCATACTAGTTCCGTGTACACCTAAAAATGACGTCACATATTTTGGAAAATGACGCAAGAAGTATGTCATTTTATGACGCCATCAATCAGCTGATTCATGATACGGATGGCGAAAAAGTATGTCCAATGACTAGATCTAAAGGTTCCAGGTCGTTTAATTTTAATGCTAAAGCCCGTGCTAAGGTTTCCTCGTCTCTAGAGATTTCTTATGAAAAATCTTTCAGTGGTAGAATACAAAGTACTCCGTGAACGCGACAGGTATATTCAACAAGGTGGGATACAGACTAGTTTATTCCATGGGGTGTTAGACCGTCAATGTCGGTTTAAAAATGGGATAAAAAATATTCGTAACATTATATTACATGGGAAACAGGGTATGGCATGTGATAAATGTGGTTATAGCGCAAACATACCAATTGCTGTTGCGCTTGTTATCCAGAGGTCGAACGTGCGAAAAGAGTAATTGCTCTTATGGAACAACAAGTAAAGTCAATTTTATTAGCAAATACATTACATTTAGTACATAGCCAAACAAAATACATAAGACATGTAATGTCGGTGCAAATAAATGCTTTTTCAACATGGTGATGACAAGTATAGTTTTTATAATGGGCATTAAATAATAATTTATGCACGGTTGTGTGAATGTTGACCACAATAACATACGAAAAGTAAAAACAACTCGTAGGCAACATAAACTAGATCAATATTGCTGACATTGGTTACGGTAATACAACATAAAAAAACAATATATACACATAAGCTTGATTAAAATTAATTTTGACTAGATCTTATTTCAAAGGCCATTCTAGTATTTAGCTAGTTTATTTAGTATCAACCTACTTGTAGTAGACATAAGTTGCTTAAATTTTATAATAGAAGGCCGGTGTAGATAATATTTAGGTAACAAGTTTTCTTAAATCCCTATATAATTGACAAATTAACAAAACATGGTATTCATTATCAATTACATCCATATAACACCTTGTACATACTCGTACCATGCTTGGAATATGTTTGTATCTACCTTCTTCAATGAATTTGCAGAACGGCGAAGTCGAGTCAAGCAAATTATATCCCTAACATTTACAATAATATCTGAGTAGCTTTCAAAATTGAATTGTGATATGATTAAACTATAAGAATCAAGATTGAGCAAGTTATCATAATCACTTACACATGTTTTAAACTGATAAACTTTATTCGTTGACAGATACAATTAACATCGCTTGTGGTTATCTCAGATTTATAATAAACAAGACAATCCTAATTCCTGGAGCAATGTCTTGAGTTTATTACCCCAGTTAGTAATATTCGAATTAACGCAATCTAAATGTAGCAAGAATTTATTAACTAAGGAATCTGGATTCTTCTGTATTTTGAACCAAAATTCAATGATACGCATCTTTTTTACACACTCTAAAAAAATGGGTTGCAAACCGTAAGATAATATTGCTGTTACGTTGTATCTATGACCTACGAAAAAGGATACTAATCACAAACAAATAATAAAGAACATTTACACATATTATCAGCACAAATATATGAATAAAACAACAATAGCAATACGTGTGTTAACAGAATTATTAAAAAGATTATGATACGCAATGAAATCCGCTCTGTGCATATCGGTTTGACAATGAATGAGCATTTCCAGGGACGTAAATTATATTTTTGTATATAAACAATAGCAAAAGCAGTTGGAACTGATGACAGATAGCAATTAAGTGATTAAAATCGTTATCACATGCTGTTGTGAAATTGTAAAAAACGATGACCATTAACCCATTTATGCCTAGCGTCTAGAAAAAAGGCATTGGCAAACAGTGTAGACCGAGATGAGACGCCGCATGATGCGGCGTCTCATCAGGGTCTGCGCTGTTTTTTAAAGGAATTTCTGTAAGAAATATTCTAAATATAGAGATAAATATACAAGACATCCCTAATTTTGGAAAGAGATTGATCCAATTTAGAGGGATGGGAGAGTCCACTCGGCATAAATGGGTTAAAATTGTCACATGATAACCAGTTCATGCTTTTTAATAAAAGAATGGGAAAAAACATTCAACGAAAATATGTTATTGTGTTATAAGTCGTGTGAAATTACACGTTTTGGTCGTTTCACTAATTTTGAAAAAAAAAGTTTCAATTGTTTAATACCAATCTGAATAAACTAATTGGCATCGTAAGTATCGGCCTGTCAGAGAGCAAAGTTGTATCAATAAATACATTGGTTAGTGGATATGTACACTTAGATCGCTCGAGTTTTAAGTAATCGTACACAAATAAAATTATGGTTTTCTTATTTCAGTTTTAAATCGTTTCTACATTTCATAACTGTGCAACATATTTGTTCACTCGTGGTTCCATTCATAGTGAACATATGTTTACACGACCTCTCATACAACAAAAATATGCGATAGCACTAACATCACAAATATACGCTTTGTGTTTATTTGTTTTATTTTTCTGTGTGTGTGTGTGATTGTGATCGTTAAACGGAATGAATTTTGACTGTTTAAGAAGAAAATCTGGTAACCATTTTACTGATTAACTGCTTTACGTTAAGGAATCGGAATGAATATAGTATTGGGTCGATGCAGGTGTTGATCACGAAGAACAATGGGGCATTCAATCGACAGTTCCCCCGGTAAATTAGTGTAAAGCTGTGTTCTTATGTATTAAAATAGGGAGGGTCTGTATCGAAAAAAATAGCTGCAAACTATGAAACTAATTGCAATAACTGCTTTAGATTTTCTGCGTCTCCCTGCTGCAAAA
Source organism: Dreissena polymorpha (assembly GCF_020536995.1). NCBI lineage: Eukaryota > Metazoa > Mollusca > Bivalvia > Myida > Dreissenidae > Dreissena > Dreissena polymorpha. The sequence continues at coordinate 63,753,065 of NC_068359.1, forward strand.
GATTTGCAGCACATGTTAAAAGCGACAACAAGAACAATGGCATACATGGACGCAAGCAGCACAACAGCTAGACAAGAAAACAGCAAAAAATTTTAAACTTCAAAGCTATATAATTTTTACAGTTTCTTTCTATTGATCTTTTCACTTTTCATTGCTCATTAAAATCAGTATTAACTATTTACTTCAATATATTTGTTTACGAATTTTCATATTAAAATAGCGGACATGGTTGTTGTCATAGGTATACAATGTTTTACACTTACCCTCCGGTTTAAAATGAAAATAACACGTGCGGCTCTAATGAGGCGAGCACCAATCGAAACTTCCTCTTTGTACATATACGTAATGCATACATCCGATGGCGCTTATGCTAAATTCTGATTTGCGATCGCTTAAGGTTCATGTAGAGGCTTCATTTTGAAAAATGTGGGACCCCTAGCATTGAACTCAAATTTGACTAAAGGAAGAGTGCCACATTGAAAATGTATACATATATGCTTTAAAGGATGTTTTTCCTTCAAACTGCTACCAATTTTGTACATCAACGTATCATAACATCCACAAAATCAATCAAAATACAAAGCGATTTTAACACTTAAATAAACATTATTTTCAAAAATCTGAATCATGTTTATTACACGTATTTCGGCGGAAAATTATATAACTAGTGAATAATATCGACATTGACGAGAGCAAGTAACGCTTAAATAGTAAAAAAAGTTTACATATCTAGAAATATCAAAACTCGAACACATGTCATTTCATCCCCATGTGGGCAGCCATTTTTAAATTAATAAAATAGAAAGAAACATGCTAAAAACTCACTCATCGCCTAATTGACATTCCAAACGGTTGACGATGACAAATGCATTGGATTGTAATCTTTCCGTTGATGTTTGCAAACTGCACGATCAGACCTCATAAACACTCAAAAGAATAACTATGTAAGAAGCATTTCACCAATGTTTACAATCGTTGTCGAATCACACGACATATATTATTGCGCATAAAATAGTACGCTTACAGACTGATAGAAAGATCGATACGTAACTCTGTTCAATTCATCACGGTATTCTATTTTATAGATAATATATAATAATACATCGCTTTAACAATCTAAAAGAAGAAATAATTCTTTTAAACGGAGTTTTTAATAACGAAAGTGAAAACAACGGAAGTTGGATGGATATTCTGTGAGATGCACTTCGGCTCCAGAAAAACAATACAGTAATAGTGTAAAAATATATTGGTTTTAAACCAAAATATGAATAAAGCACACAAATATTGACTGTCAAAAATGTGTTTATGTTATTCTATCCGTCTTTAGCTTTAAAATGATATATAATTTGATCATATTGTACCACATTCAATGAAGAAAAACCAAAGCGAAGTTTTAATGAATTTTATCCCCCCCATGAACCTTAATAATCACGGACAAACTCTATATATAACAGTGAGCACACTCTCTCGACACTATTAGATGTTACGAATAAAATAGTTCCAGTATAAAAGCTACCTAACACGCGGAAGTATGGTTAGCTGCAATCATTTTGTATAAATTTATTCAGTTTGGTTTACTTTTTGAAAAAAGAGTTTTCATTTGTAAAAAGTCCGAGAAAAAAATCGTGAACGCTCCGATCTAATGGCAGTGTTGAAAACATCTCTTCTAAACCACCATGACCTAATTTGCACCTTACAAAGATATTAGGGCCGCGTTTATAAAAAAAACCAATAACATAATAATGTCATTTTCTTATTATATTACTTATAATATTTTCCTACATAATGTCTGTGACTGTAATTTTGCAAACCAAATGTACATAATCTCTTTATTAACTTGCTTATGTTTCCGTTCTAATTGCTTATTAATCGTAATTATTTTCCATTTCTTCCTTCATTTGGAACTTCAATACCAACACGGTGAGTAAACATTATACGTTTATTTCTTGCAAAGCGATTGTTTTATGTTTGACACAAAAAATACATGTGTACGTCCACTCGGTCTTTGCAAGGGCGTTAATTTTACGTTCGGAATGTTAAATACAAATGCATTTTGTTCTCTTTTTTATCGATTTATTTTAAGACATTCACCTTTCAAAATTGCACATAAATAGTATAAACCATGTTCTTTTCTTCACAGTAATTCACCGCATACATGTCACTTCACAAACGTTATGTTCCTTTTGATAATTCAACTGCAAAATACAAAAAAAACCCACTTGAATACCTTATATATAACTTATATATATGGAACAAAATGGCAATACATTGCGGATGTTAAAGATTTTATCATCACTAATTAAACACGTATAATAAGGCTCCAATACTCATAATTACACAAAATACCAAGTTATTAGATATGTTCGTACAGGCTCGAGGTGAGTTGCTTTTGTACAACCATTCAAGCCCTATGTCGTCATAGCACACTCTGATGACTTCATTGCCGTCGCTGGTTTGGAGTCGCCGAAATTTACCATTCCCGAGTGTTTTATTAATGCTTCTCAAATAAACTTGATATTGGTTATCTACGTATTCCCCGTGAAAGAGATCGACCTGACGACAGAAATATGACTTAGTTAAGATTCAGAGGTGGTGATTGTATCTCTTGCCATTTAGACAGCAAGATCATTGTTTCAACGAATGGGTTGCTTTCTACGTCCTCTTGAAAAAGCACAGAGAAATAGGTATTGTTATTGTACCGAGCACTGACTGTAATAAAGTCATTAAATGATGGTGCGAGTTTAATTGATATATTCCCAAAGTTCAGCTGCCATATATCGCCTAGAGCTTGTTGTATGGGAACAAGAATACGTTCGAGGTTCGCCTCAGGTGTTGATTTGTACAAACGTGCGACGAAATATTTGATACCGACTAAGCTTTTATTGGTCACTACTTTGAACAACTCAAGCTCCCATTCGCTCAGTCCGTTTCGCAAAAGATCTTGCCCATTTACATGATCCAATAAGCCTATCACCTCTTCAGAGATAACGATCTCTAATGGTTCCAGTTTAATTAAAACTGAAAATGTATCTCCAACGAAAATAGAAGGAAATTCACATGTGTTGCTCCATCTCAGTTGCCATTCGGGACATAAAAGTGGACGACAGTCATCCTGAAATTTTTTTTTCGTTTAATATGCAATAATAGTTTGACGGTTAAACCTGAATCAAATTTCATTACAATGTTGTGCTCAATACTGGTTAGAAGTTCACGGATTGTGTTAAGTTTCCTTTACTCAGTAATATAAACACAGAATATACAATGACATATACATACTAAATATTTATGTTTATATGATTATATTTACATGTATTAAAATATCGGTAGAGGAAATAATGGCCTTGTATATCAAATTGTTTATGTATAAATTGAATGTTATATGAATTAAACATAAATAAAACAAATACACAGCACAGTATTTATTTTGAAAAGAAAACAGTTAAACGACTTGTGGCCTTTGGAAATCTATAGATCAAGCTTTGTAAATAAAAAAGTCGACTATTTTATCTTTTACCTTTCTTATTTTGTGACAAACCATTTCTTCCACCTTCTCTTGAGTCACAGAATCATAGGTATCGTATGATCCAAAAATCATGACAAGATTTCCCTGACGATTTTCTCGATGTAAATAATTGTCATTATGGGCAATGCATATATCGTGTACTTTTCTAGTTTCGAAATATCTTGCTTTGCTACAAAGATAATAGTACACGTTTCGAAACACTTGAAATTGGAAAGAAAAAAGGGGCAAATGTTGCATTAAAGCGATGACACTGTTCCTCAAGTTTTAGAAAGGCATCAATTTCCGTTGTCGGATAAATATCCGTGCATTCTTGAATAACATCCGAGTTGCAAAATGCTGATGACATATCCATATCTTCAGGTGCCCGAAAAATAAGAATACATTTACTATTTTCTCCTGCGAGAAGTTTCTGAATTTCAAATGAATACGAATTAAGACTATGCCGTCCAGTGTCAAACGTTGGGCAATTCACAGAAAGTATCCAAGGTATAACGTTACTGTCATTATGGCAGCGGGCGCAAAACTGGTTGTAATAAATCAAACCTGTGTTGTACGACACGTGCGGGAAGGGATTACCCCATCCAGCTGCCTTCATGCTGCGACAAGTATCATTGGCTCCTGGACATTTGTCTACCATAAAATATCGTCCGATAGGTATCATAAATGAATTATTAATATTTATAGGCGCAACACATGATGTTTCACCCTTCTCTTCTATTCTATAATAATCGCCCTCGTAGAAACCGCAGTTTCTTTTTAGACCACAGTCTGAATCGCACGAGCACGACCGACAACACGTTGTATACCCTTTGGAAATGTTTATGGTCTCCGTGTTATTGTCACAAAAAGAACTGTATGGGCACAATTCCACCAGGCTTGAGGGGAACTGAGATGATACAGTAACCACAAGGCTACAGACGTAATGTAACAGAGCTGGTAAGCCTGCTATACGCATGCTTTTGATTTGATTTCAACCCTGAAAAACACACACATATGTATAAGTAAGGATGGCTATATGGATGGATGAACTTATGAACTGATGGATGGACTTATGGATGAATGGATTGATTATATAATGGACTGATAAATGGATGGATAGACTGATTAACTAATGGATGGAGGAATCGGATGGATGGAAAGGTGGATTGATGGATTGATGGATAGATGGAAGAAGGGACGGACGGATGGACGGATTGGGGATGGATAAAAAATGCATATGTTGTCGTGTTTTAAATTTAAAAGAATAGAACAGTACCGTAATATGGCCTTCAATGATATAGACTCTTTATACATTAAAACAGGAACACATATTCAATGTAATGCTCTGTAACTTTGTGTCGGTTTGTTTAAAGAAATGAACTTATGATCTGGACAAATTTGAAAAAAAAAATTCATAGGAAAAAAAGTATTTTAAGCGTTCACTATTAATCTGCGTGTACCAACAAAGCAATCTTACATATGTAAAATAACTCTTTTGATTAAATTCCTAACATTTAAAACAGCGTATGTCTAATTTATTATAACAGTTTTAAGTTGTAAATATATTTTAGCAGTGCCTATATCTTTGCATTGGCAATAAGGCTCATTCACATAAATATTGCGCACATTCCAATGACAGTCTTCACATTATGCTGATCTTCCAATCTCACCAAAAGCTATGCAACGCTTTCTTTACATATTTAGATTGCACATTTTAGTTTGAATTGTGTCCGAAAAAGTAAGCTCATGTATTTGAACATCATATGTAAGGATTCCTTCGAGTTGAATGTTTGAAATACTCTTAATGTTTAAAAAACGCCGTCTTCAGTACTACAATTAACCTAATATTCGCCATAATGATGGAAGAGAGAAAACTACCGTTTGTATTAATTGAAAATAAACGTTGCTGTTACGTAACATTGCCTTTTGCTAATGCTGCAGGTGACTTCTTGCATATGCCATTCGAAAGCTTATTTCTGACATATCATATCAAACATGAGAGCTGAAAAAATATAATTACACTTGTCTTTCTCATTTGTTTGTATGTTTGCGAGTTTGACCGCCATCCAAACGACAGCACGACATAACGAAACCCATATTTTCCGAGCAGACGATCTGAATATCAATAGTATATACTATAATATAAGAGCATATATATCATGTTGCAGTGAAATAAATGGTAAGTTTGTGTATTTGTTATTAATATAAGAAAGCCGTGCTCTGTAAAAAGGGGGTTTAATGCATGTGCGTAAAGTGTCGTCCCTGATTAGCCTGTGCAATTCGCAAAGTCTATATTTTCTTTTTAAGAAAATCTCGTCTTAGCAAAAATCCATTTTAGGCGGAACGTGTCGTCCCTGATTAGCCTTTGCGCATTGCAAAGGCTAATCTGGGACGAAACTTAACGCACATGTATAAAACCTCCTTTTCAAAGAGCACGGCTCATATGAAGATGAATAGGTCATGATTTTGAAGATGATGATACGGTGAGAAGATGATGAAAGAATCAATTAGATTTTAACTAAATGTGGCTTGCTTGTTCTACCGACACAGACTTTTTGTGTCAAAATTACCATCAAAAGCGCCAAAACAGCCCTATAGTGTAAAGTATATTTTGCCTTAAAATGCCTTACGAATACTATGTTGTTATCATCGACATAATTATAATTTACTCATTATATTGAATTAATCGACCCCAGGCTTCAGCGCTTATTGAAGACAAACTTTCTTTAAGACCGTATAACTCGTGACTCTAGATAAGCTTCAAAGAAATAGAATTGTAGATTAGTACAAAATTACCTCCACGAAATGGAACAATATGTAATCTGTTACTATCCTAAAGCGCCATTTACTCGTCAAATACGAATCGGAAGACAGACAATGTTTAACAATTGACGACGAAAGTTAAGACATATTTATGCTTAGAAATCCCCCAAATACACGACTACCATCTACAATCTTTAAATTTTACTCTTATTACGATTTCTCCGAATAGTTCCACGATTGGACAATATAATTGTGGGTAATTCAAATTTTAAATCATTGACTAAAAAAATTAGGATACTATTTATATACTATTTCAAAGTTGGTTATATCTCGTACTTAGAAGTTGATCTTCCTTACCTATCTGGTAATCGAATGATTATAGCGGATAATCTCCCGAAACTGTTTTTGGACCTGTATTACACATAAACAGATTGTAGCAAGTTCATGTTTTCTTTTATGGCTCAAGAATATTTTTTAAATGCCTTGAGCGCTAGCCCATTTTAAATGAACTATATTAATTTATTAGTCATATTATGGAATTGCAATAAAAATAGTTAAAAAAATAATAAAAGTGATTGCAACTTGTGTATTTTTGTTAAATTTGTTTATATATACAATTATACATTATATATAATTTGTTAACTTTGTCTTCCCTTCGAACACATTTAATTGAAAACGAATAACATTTAATTATTTAATGCCACATAAAGTTCATTTATGGTGTAACAAAATAGTGTTCAAATGTTAACCTTATGAACATCTTATTGCCACTATTTCGTAACGGTAAAAAATCTTATTGGTATTTAATATCTTAAATGTTGATCGAAGAGCGTCTGAATACCAATGAATATTGTTAATAGTAAAAGCGGTGTGAACATTTTCGTTACACTGTTTGAGCACTTAAAAATGCCTGTTATTTTTAAGCATCCAAAATAGTGGGAACGATTAATGCAATCATTATTCGAAATCGGTTAATAATATCGGTTAATAATATCGGTTGAAGGGGCCTTTTCACGTTTTGGTAAATTGACAAAATTAAAAAGAATGGTTTCAGATTCGCAAATTTTTGTTGCAGTTATGCTATTTATGAGGAAACAGTAATACTGAACATTTACCATGCTCTAAAATAGTCATTATAATTATGCATCTTTTGACGATTTAAAAACATGAAAATTATAAAGCGTTGCAATGCGAAACGATTGAATAATTTGGAGAATTATGTTGTTGTCGTTATATTTTGTGAAACTACAAGGATTGCATATATAAAGTATAAAATGCATCCTTCATTGTATGAGCACGAATGGTCGAGTAGTCTAAGTGGGTAGACTTTTTACTCCAGGACTCCAGGGGTCAGTGGTTCGAGCCCTGTTGAGGGTTACTTTTTTTTCTTTTTTTAATTGTATTCTTGATTTTTTACTGGATCATTTTTAGATCCAATGTTTACATTTATCAATATAAAGCATTTAATGACAAACTTCAATACATGCAAAAATCTGTGAAAAGGCCGCTTTAATATGATAAGTACCAGAATTCGTAGAAAAATATTTCCATACATGTTATGTATAAGATGCCATTCTTGGTGAAACTTTAAGTCAACGTTTACTTGTTTACAGAAGTATATCAATATTTCCGCACGATTTTGCTGGCTGCACTGAAAACATTCTGATTTTGCGGATATGATTTTTTTCCAAAACGCAGCAAAACAAGGTCTCAAATGTGTTTTATTGTTTAAAACGGAGCGTTATAAAAATATGTTCAAACACGTTTATGCTAAACCAAATACTGGATTGAAACTTGACAAAGCGATACAAATATATATAACAATAACAGTGTTTGTCATATATATACAATTCGTACACCATGGGTAAACTAATGCAATATGTGTCCGGACTGTGTAAATATAACTTTTGTGGTCTCTGAGTTTGCTGGTTTACGTAAATGGGGCATCTTTTAAGGGAGGATTAAGCTAGATTATCGCGCTATGCAACACACTAGTTTTTATTGGTTCAATGGTTCTTATCATAAACGACTTTCACAAGTTGTTTGTTCGCCTCTCGTATGGTATGCTAGTCTTGCATTATTGGAGGCTGATAAATTGTCATTTTTAGATAAACACATTTAACATGAAAAACATTGGGTATTGAGAGATAAAATATGTTCAATGCCCGGAAAACCTTACAAATTGAATATGCTTACCGGTAATTAGTCGCACGCAATGCATATGCTTCATAGCATTACATTTTTCTGGGTTCGTGTTCTGTGAGGATTAAATTTGTGAACGCAGATGAATTGTCTATATATTTTATTGTTATTTGACCATTCTCCTTTGTTATATAAAGGGAATTCTCTGAAACATATATTAAATCGTTAAAAAAGAACAAGGATGTATATCTTTAGAAAGCGATAGAAAATTTACATTTACGCAGAGTAGGGACGGCGAGTCGTCTATGAAAAATTGAATACAATAAACGCATTATTAAAAGTGATATTATGGGCATCTTACAGTATATGCTTTGTTTATAGGTGTATCGCAACCGTTGTTTATTTTTTGTGTTTTCACTTCATATACACATATATTTTTAATGCAGCATCAACATACTAAAACAATATCCCGGAACAGGGACCTATACAAACTATATGCTTTGTATTAACTTATAAAACAACGGTGGGTATTTTCACCAAATCATGCGTATCATTGTTTACACTTCCATAATCCGAGAAACGTGTGTCGTGGCTCTTTTCAAAAGGCTTTGTCAAATAAAGCTCTATACTATTCATGTTGGTATTCTTACAAACGTTACATTTCAAAGCATTGTGTGATGCTAATTTTATTTGTATTATCAGCAAATTCATGATTTTGAATGAGCACAAAGGCAATACAATTTTAGTCATTTGTTTATATTTTACCACTTTCAGTTTCATCAACATATGCCGTGGCTCTTTTTGAAAGGCTCAGTCAATACTAGCCCTATATATATCATGTTGGTATCTTTACAAACGTTACATTTCAGTGCATTGTGTGGTGCAAATTTAATTTGCATTATTTGCAAAGGTATAATTTTGTATTAGCTCAAAGATTATACAATTTTAGTCATTTTTTATTTTGTAATCACTATCAGTTTGATCAACATATGTCGTGGCTCTTTTCGAAAGGCTCAGTCAATACTAGCCCTATATTAATCTTATGGGTATCTTTACAAACATTACATTTCATCGCATTGTGTGATGCTAATTTTATTTATATTATTTGCAAATTCATGATTTTGAATGTCACAAAAGCAATACAATTTTAGTCATTTTTTTTATTTTTTACCACTATCAGTTCCATCAACATATGTCGTGGCTCTTTTCTAAAGGCTCAGTCAATACTAGCCCTATATATATCATGTTGGTATCTTTACAAACGTTGCATTTCAATGCATTGTTTGGTGCAAATTTAATTTGCATTATTTGCAAAGGCATAATTTTGTATTAGCTCAAAGATTATACAATTTTAGTCATTTTTTATTTTGTATTCTAACACGGCACGCGACTTGTTTTCTATAGACAAAGAAGGAAATCAAGTGTGGGTTATTCTGCAATAACTTATGGGCGGAGCTGTATGTTTCGAAAATAGTTCCGAATAAATAAAGAAAATATTGCCGCAAAATGCACGTGCTAAAACCCGCTCTGAAAGAAATGTAATAATTGTAGCATGTATATAAATGTAATGAAACAACAAATTGTATATTTGGTGATAAGTGGCATAACCACGCATAAAAAGAATGCTGTTTGTTAGGAAACGTAATTAAGAAAACATTTATAGCATGTCAGCTTTTCAGTCGCATCAATAAACGTGATGTCATTAAGTTTCTACGATTGTTGTTTTCAATGAAAGTGACGTCATCTGCAAAATATTTATGAATGAAAACGACGTCATATGTTAGTACAATTCAATGACGTCACAAAATAATGAACTGTGTACTAAAAAGGGCGGAGTATTGAAAAATATAGTTCACGTCCTAAAGCTTGAACCAAATCAATCAGAATCGTGTTAGAATCGAAATAATATTTTTCTATGATGGTTTGTTGTCGAATAACCCACAGTAAGTTGTATAGATGCGTTTATCAAATCACTCGTGCTTCGCACTCGTGATTTAATTCCTACGCATCTATACTCCTTACTGTGGGTTATTCGACAACAAACCATGATAGAAAAATATTATTTCTTAAATCACTATCAGTTTGATCAACATATGTCGTGGCTCTTTTCGAAAGGCTCAGTCAATACTATTCCTATATTAATCTTATGGGTATCTTTACAAACATTACATTTCAACGCATTGTGTGATGCTAATTTTATTTGTATTAATTGCAAATTCATGATTTTGAATGAGCACAAAAGCAATACAATTTTAGTCATTTTTTTTATTTTTGTACAATTTCAGTTTGATCAACATATGTCGTGGCTCTTTTCTAAAGGCTCAGTCAATACTAGCCCTATAGTTATCATGTTTGTATCTTTACAAACGTTACATTCCAATGCATTGTGTGGTGCAAATTTAATTTGCATTTTTTGCAAAATCGTAATTTTGTTTTAGCTCAAAGATTATACAAATTTAGTCATTTTTTATTTTGTAATCACTATCAATTTAATCAAATATGTCGCAGCGTTTTAAGAAAGGCTCAGTCAATACTAGCCCTATAATAATCATGATGGTATCTTTACAAACGTTGCATTTCAATCTATTGTGTGCTGCAAATTTCATTTGCATTATTTGAAAAATCATAATTTTGTATAAGCTCAAAAACAATACAATTTTAGTCATTTTTTTATTTTATAACCACTATTAATTTGATCAACATATGTCGCAGCATTTTTGGAAAGGCTCAGTCAATACTAGCCCTTTATTAATCTTGTTGGTTTAAATTCATATTGTTTTAAATTTTCAGTGTGCTGAAAAGAAGCAAAAGAGGGTCTCTTGCTCTTTAGACGGAAAGTTTGACCCCGCAAAGGAAAATGTCATGACGCCGCCGAAACTTGGGCGTACAAACCCAGGTCATTTCCACATTAAGAACATTTAATGGTTGAAAAACATTGTGGACTTAAATAGTGCTGACATACATGTGTGTTCACAGCTATGCCAAGGATACTCATACTGTCTGTTTCAACTGGGAAATTGGATTCCTTTCTTTTCCTGAGACGTACCTTGACCATCCCAGCACTAAGATGATGTTACTATATTCATGTCTACTATATAAAGCAGTGGCGACAACAAACTTCACAAACCTTCAGACTTGCCGAAGACAAAAGAAAATTCAGTATGAATTAGTTTTAAATATTCAATTGATTAAATTAAACTGTTGCATTTTTTCATAAATGAACACATTCCAGCAGTGAATATCTCTTCTTAACTCAAAAGTGACTGTTAGATCTTTGATCATGTTAATCAAAAATGTGTTCCCAAAACTCATTATAAATATAAAATTTTCAAACTTGTTTAAACAAGATAATTTGGTATTTAATTTTAGTAAGCTTTTTGTATTGGTGTAGGCTTCGAATAAATCTTCTGCATTACCATGTCAGGAGGAATCTCAATCTTTTGTTGTTGAAATAATAAATAGAAAATTGTTAGTATTATTATCAAATTTTTGTTGTTCTATTTCACATTGCAAATGGTTACTTGTGCAAAATCTTTTACAAACATGTGATTTTATTTTTACATGCTATTGAGTTTTTAAATATTTCCTTTAACTGAATGTTCATTACACTTAGTAACATGAATGTATTGTTACACATACTCTTAAACTTAAATAATACCAAGATTACCTATCATGCATGAACTAATGTGTATGTTTCAGTGTAAATGATTTATACTGAGAAATAAAACATAAACGACTTTTATGAATTGCCTTGCCTTCAAATTATGTTGATTTTTGTTCAATACTTGAACACAAAATCACGAAAAGACTTTCAGTACTACTATGGATATCATGTTCAAAAGGAGTCCAACAAAATAATATAATGGCATGCGAACCTTCATTGTCTCGGATGATAAAGAACAATCATACATTTTAAATTGTAAACAATTGGCAGGCGTTAATAATGTTGATATTTTTCACACAGCAGAGTAACATTTTTAATTAATTAAAAGACCAGTCTTTGCTACATGCACATATGTGCGATATACAATGGCAATTGAAACCCTGTGAAACAAATGGTATTGTTACTCGTCAACGCATCCGGTAATTGGGTTCCGTGTAGCATACTGCGTGTTAATATTACTAATTATTTATTTACAAGACAAACAAGGCAAAATTGAACGAATTTATATTTGTTTATTAAACAACGAAAGTCGAATATTGCGAAACAACTATCACCATCAATGAGCGAAATCGCTCGCAATCGAATGAATCTGCTTTCCTTCAGCTACATGAAGGTCAGTCTGGCTGCACAGGTTCTGAGCGACTCTGTTGGTGAATATTAAAATGGCATGCGAAACTTTGCTGCGTCGGAGGTTAAAAGAACAGTTATACATTTTGAGTTGTTTGCACTTAACATGTCTTGATTATGTTGCTATTCAAAACAAAACATGGTAACATTTTAATTCTATTAAAAGACCGGTCTTTTGTACATGCACATACGTGCAATAAACAACAGCATTTTAACCCTGGCGAAACAACCGGCAATTAATATTCATCAAAGGGTCCGATAATTGGGTCCCCGTTCGACATACTGCGTAATAATTAGACTAAATAATGATTGATTTTGAGATCAACAACGCAACAATTAAACAAATAGGTACTTGTTCATTTAACATAATATAATTTGAATCCGAAAAAACGTAACCCGCTCAATAAGCGAAATCCCTCGCAATCGATATCGTGTAGCCGCATTATCGCTACACAGGGACCAATCAATCGAGATTATCAAATCTCGCGCACCGGTTTATTATCGCTACACAGGGACCAATCGATCGAGATTATCAAATCTCGGTTTATTTTGCGTGCTGTAACGGGATATCGCGAGGTTGCTAATCCCTTTGTTTGTATAGGTCCCTGCCCGGAAAGAGAAAAATAATGCATTTGAATATCAAGCGTACTTTCGTTTTGACAACTGACGACATAAATTATTCGATGTACGATGTGAATCTTAATTTAGTTTTAGTGCAGATTTATTCATACGACACAAAGACACAATTTTGTTTTACGGATCATTTCGGCTTAGCTGGGTGAGTCATGTAAAATATCGAATATAATATATATTTTTATAAACAACTGGTAGCAAGATGAGTTGCAGATAATTGTTCATTAACCACATTTTAACTAACTCTTTTGACCTATTAATTCTTTTCAGCTCAATTCAACAGTTAAAAATGCCCATAATATCACTTTAAAACGACGAAATGAACAAAATAGTACATATATGTCACAATGGTATGCAATTTATTAGTTATTAACTAAAGGTATTTTTTTACCTGAGAAAATATATTATTTCCTCCAAAAAAAAAAGAAATACATCAATCAATATTGACTCTTGAGATTTTCGTGCACGTGAACCACGAACCAGGGTTAGATAACTTAAATGTTTGTAAATAATTTATGAGGTTAAACTGTTTGGATTGCTTCCCTTTGACCAGTTAACTTTTTAAAATTTATATCGAAACCCTCAGATTAAAATAAATAAATATTGTGGATTTTATGCGATTAATTTTTAACCTACGACAGATTTCAAAACATTACTTTAGAAAATAGGATAGCATAACAATATTAAATACATTGTGTTTAAATGTTAATCACCGGTTCAACAGTTTTTGAAGCATAGTAAACAGTAAAAATTACAACACCAGAATCGGATTACTACCGGATATATTGAGTTTAAATTCTACGACATTTCATGGTAAAAGCCAACAGGAATCATAAAGTGTTTTAATAATAGATATCATTTTATCTACATTTCGTGACGTCATTTGACGTTGCAACGTCATTTCAGCAAAATAACAAAATGCGATTGGTCAATAAACAAAAACTAAGCCAATGAAAACGCTTAAAAAGTATATTACACATGTTTAAGATGAAATATATGTAATTGTTATATTACATGGGAAACAGGGTATGGCATGGGATAATGAATAATATCATTTTTTTTATCAATTTGTAAAAAGTTTAATGTGACCGACAATACAAGACCATATTTTTAAAGAAATGAAAAACATTTCATCTATATTTTCATAAAACGATCACGGGTTCAATGATATAAGGGGTTACCGTATTAAAAAAAAATCTTTTATCCTGATGATCTTCAGGAATAACAATGTGCAATGTGAGGTCTTATTTTAGTTTTGTGGTTATTATAATAGGATTACATAATGTGTTAAGTTACTTTAATACTGCCAGTTGCAGCAATCCCTCTTCAGAATTATCTGCAATAAATTGTAGAATTCACCTACCAGTGTTAAATAAGTTGGGACTCTCGTAAAAGAAGTTGCATCTTTCTCTTCTTGTGCAAATGAAGTTTCATTATCCTAACGTATGCCGTTATCAAGCTCTTGCGGTTTCGAATGTAGATATATATACCGGCGAAGTATCCAACAAGCACCGTAGCCTGGAACATGTATCTTTCCTGCTGTGCTGACGGCTTTGCGTAATCGTGACTGTATTTGGCATCTCTAGCAAAGTACGCTCATGACCATACACTGTTGCATTCTTTCCGCATAAACGGAAGTCAAAGTTGTTAATGCAGATTCCCCGCGCATTATCTAGACCGTCAGTTCCGTGGAAAAGGTACCGCTTATCCACTGGCTTTGAATCCCCAAGCCTCTTCTGGTTATTAAGCATACTTTTTTCCTGGCTGAAATAATCTCTTCTATTGAATGTCTTGCAATGCAATCACATACATACATAATAACTCGAACATAAATAATCATCTTTTGCCGAAATAAATCATAATTTAACGCGTGTGAATATTTGATTGCAATTGAGGTTTTCTTTACCAAGAAGTAATACGCTTATAATGTAATGTTCTAAAAATCATCAAGTGCCCTCCATAAATACTGTATTTAATTATTTTGATAAAGAAGTTTGGTTTAACTCATTAGAAAAAAACAACCTTTTTAAGTCAGATCATAATCGCTTAGCAAGAATATTGTGTTAAAGTATTTGTTTGATTGTCTAACCAATGAAACTCATTTTCTACTCTTTTTGTCAAAATTAAAAATGACATGTTTAAAAAAAAAGTTGACAGTACTTGATCAAACCCAGGCGAATCATACAGTACGATAGTTGTGTATGACGCATGTATTAAAACTAAAAAATTCATGTTCAAACGTTTGAATGGAAATCAATGTTTCATTTAAGTTACGTTGACTTCGACCCCACCATCTTATATAACATACATGTTAGTTCTCGTTATAAGGTATATACATGATTATGGATTAAAATCAATTTATTGCAATGCATGGCAAGGTCTTTAGATGAAAAAAAATATTTGTTTCTCATTTTCATTTATGTGGTTTGAGCTCTAACCAAAATACCTAGAACAAAGTCATTAGCACGGTCTTTTATTACGATTGCTATTCGTTAAAAGTTCCGTTAAAATAGTTAATTATCAAGTCGGGTGTTAATCAAGAATCAAGACGCTATACGGAAGACAGCCTATCAATATGCGAACAACTAAGAACCTTTTTTTTAAATTTAACATTTCACAGCGTCACCAAAACAAGAGAAGACGTATAACGACTCTTTATGGACTGTCTGTATGTGTGTTAAGCGCTAAACAACACATTGCAATACACTTACTTGCAGAATGCAGACCATAACGTGTGATTCTGAACTCGGAACACGGCTTTCACTACATGCTGACCAGGAATCATAGTTTGGTAGAAGTTGTTTAATACCTGTAATGCAACTTTTAAATGTAATGGATATATGATTGGAACTACATGTGTTCGGTCTCGACAATAGAGAAAATATTGAAACCCATACACGGTGAACATTTTTTTCCACGTTTTAAAACAGCTAATCGAACTATTATTCGTCGGACACTTAATTTCATAGTTCGTTTCAGCTATTAAAGTCACCAACATTAGTGTAACAGGATAATAATGTTTATAATGTTTTTTCAACTAAATTATTGATAAGTGTTCATGTTAACAGTAAACACGAAATAGGTTTTAAATACGATAGTGTATGCAGCTTAAGACCGAAAAAGAACATCGGTTAATTTAATTTGATGAATTTGTAATAGAAAACATTTAATTTATTATTATTAAAACAACTTCTACGAGCAGTATTCACTGGCATGCAATCTTGATCTGTGGCTTGTAACAGTACAAGTTCAAACGGGTGAGCTACATCCCAGGGCACCCAAGACGGTGGACTCTCGACATCAATTACATGTGGAGAATCTAGACACAGGTTTCTGAAAACAATCAATACACACATGAAAACGTGCGGAAATGTATATTTTATGTTTTCCCAGTTGTATGAAGATACGGATGTTTAAACAAATACAACTGTACACAATATTAACGAAACACATGTTATGCTTCTTAACTAAAAGTGTATAGATGTGTCAACAGCTATAAAGAAAACTTATTTACGCTCGACCGGCTAGTCGATCACGGTACGGTACACATGTTGATATATTGCGACGATTTAGTTTTCTGATGGCTCCAGTATCCACATTTTTCTGTGTCATGCGTCGAAAATCAATTGCATAGTTCCACTTGTAGTTCTCTCGTGAATACAGATAGATTACTTGGTTTGCAAGGAACTTTGTCTCGAGGGTTTGCTGAAGAGAGTCCTGAGGACAAAAAGCAGGTTGATACAAAACCCATATCATTGACAAGTATCAGTGTTTACCACGGAAAAATATATTTCATTATATGTGTTATATTTATATTAACAGTTCATATTCATTATATCAACACATATGTGTTTCTTTTGCATAATGCAAGTTATGAAGTTTAATGTAAATAACCCGAGCTTTCAATACTGAAATGTTGACATTACCCATTCGCGCGTTTAACAATATAATATAAATACGTAGTCAGTGAAATTATTCAGCAGTTACACAATATCCCCTAAAGAGAAATCTTCTATTGACGTTTTATTGGCCTTTATAAAAAAAATGGAAGCACATGTTAAAAATATTTTATATTCGTGTATTTACACCACATACTCACTTATATTGTCAACTTTTTTTAAAACGGTAACTGCCGTTTGGAATAATAACGTCATTATATTAAATTGCGCTGAATGGTAAACACCTTGCCAAGTATGAAACTACGTTTGAACTTGAACATTACTAGTCAATATATTATCTCAAACGTAGTTCTAAATGTGTCTCGTACATGTGGATTTTCGAAATCGTACAAAGAAATATTACCGGTATACACAGTTTTTGTAATATCATTATTGGAATAAAAATAAATGAAAAGCTGTGTTTGTGAAACACAATTACCCCTACTCTACTTTGAAAAGCAATGACAGATGTATACCAAAGGTGCTTGGTCCAATTCAGGGTTGGTCGAAGGCCTTAAAATTCAAATATGATTAATCAGATTAATATAAGCAAATGTGTAAAAGTAAAGGAAGAAAATCTGGGCAACTGTTATTTGAGAGAAAATTAAAAGCCTCGTAACTTCGTCAAATATCAACAGAGCAAAATATAACTCAGCCTCGATCTGAAAGTCATGCTGGTACTCTAACACACCAAAACTCAGGTAAATATCTTAAAGTGTTTAGGAATTTTTTGTGTGTTATTCATTTATGTTTAAATGTTTGTTTAAAGAAATATGTATAGGCGAAGGCACCGTTACTTCGTAAACAATAACTGCACCGAAACAAAACTCGGAATTTTTATGCCCCCCTTCGAAGAAGAGGGGGTATATTGCTTTGCTCATGTCGGTCTGTCGGTCTGTCGGTCCGTCCACCAGGTGGTTTCCGGATGATAACTCAAGAACGCTTGGGTCTAGGATCATGAAACTTCATAGGTACATTGATCATGACTCGCAGATGACCCCTATTGATTTTGAGGTCACTAGGTCAAAGGTCAAGGTCACGGTGACCCGAAATAGTAAAATGGTTTTTGGATGATAACTCAAGAACGCATACGCGGCCAACAGGGCGAACTCTGAACAATATAACTGAAGCAACTGGTCTGTAATACATAATCTATAATTATCAGTCCATTGAAACATCATCCTTTGAGTAAAATAAAGTGGAACAGTAAAAATATTATCAATATATGAGATTTTTTGTGTGTATTTTGTATATTTAATATTGTGTTAATGTTTAATTTTGTTGATTAATATAAATATAAGCAGGACAGGGGAGGTAAAACACTATTATATCTTTCTTATATACAGGGGAAACAAATGCAATAAGTTTAAATTTCATGTTTAATAAATAGAGAATATTTGTTCATGTCAGTGTGAGATCATTTGTTATTTTTATGATCACATTTTATTATTACTTTGACAAAACAACACTTACCTGAATACCACAATGGATTCCACCCAAACAATACCCCACGCCCCTACCGGATTCCCTTCCCCCCCAACCTAACCCCCCCCCATTTTTTTTGTTAAACATCATCTAATAAATTACCACACCCCACATTATACCCCACTCTCACCCCCACTCCCCCTACAACCCCCACCCCCCAATTTTTTTAAAACATCTAATAAATTACCACACCCCACATTATACCCCCCCTCTCACTCCCCCCTACCCCCCCTATCCCCCCAATTTTTTTTTTAAACATCTAATAAATTAACAAACCACACATTATAACCCCCCTCTCACCACCCCCCCCCTACCCCCCATCACCCCCAAATTTTTTTTTTTAAACATCTTATACAGGACCAGACCCCATAGGAGACCCCCCTCTCACCCCCACCCCCCTACCCCCCAACGCCCCCACCCCCACCAAAAAAAAATATTTTTTTTTAAACATCGAATAAATTACCACACACCACATTTTACCCCCCTTTCACGCCCCCTACCCCCCTACCCCCCATCCCCCCCATTTTTTTTTTAAACATGGAATAAATTACAACACCCCACTTTATACACCCCCTCTCACCCCCCTACCCCCCACACCCCCAATTTTTTTTAAACATCTTATAAATAACCACACCCCACAGGAGACCCCCCTCTCACCCCCACCCCCGACCCCCCAACCCCCCACCCCCCCCAAAAAAAAAAAAAAAATTATTTTTTTTAAACATCTAAGAAATTACCACACACCACATTTTACCCCCTCTCACTCCCCCCTACCCCCCTACCCCCACATCCCCCCCAATTTTTTTAAACATCTTATAAATTACCACACCCCACATTATACCCCCCCTCTCACCCCCACCCCCCTACCCACCAACCCCCCCCCCAATTTTTCTTTAAACATCTTATAAATAACCACACCCCACATTATACCCCCCCTCTCACCCCCCCAAAATATATATTTTTTAAAACATCTAATAAATTACCCCACCCCACATTATACCCCCCTCTCACCCCCACCCCCCTACCCCCCCGGCCACCCCCCCTAAAAGAATTTTTTTTTAAACATCTAATAAATTACCACACCCCACATTATACCCCCCTCTCACTTCCCCCTTGATCATGACTGGCAGTTGACCCCTATTGATTTTCAGGTCACTAGGTGAAAGGTCAAGGTCACAGTGACTCGAAATAGTACAATGGTTTCCGGATGATAACTTACATTAGGTCAAAGGCCAAGGTCACAGTGACAAAAAACGTATTCACACAATGGCTGCCACTACAACTGACAGCCCATATGGCGGGCATGCATGTTTTACAAACAGCCCTTGTTTGTTTGGCAGTTATCCTTCCCAACAATAGAAGCCTATTTCTTTAAGAATATGATAATTCTTGCAAACGTAAAGTAGAAAAAGGTTTGCAAAAAAGTTGCTTTTTTAGATATGACTCAATCTTGATGAATGTTTATCTTAAAGCCACACACTTTGCCTCTGACCTTGAAATGAAATACATGTTAATCAATACATATACACATGTAGATGCAATTTGAAAGTGCGCAAAATTGTCATTAAATCTATAGCCTAGTTAGAAAGTTATTTATGATTGTTCAAATGGTACCGCTTTTAAAACCGAAAGTAGGATTTCTATATGTTTATGTTCATTTCGACAAATGCAATTATTTTTAAGTTTTAAAACGCAAAAAAGAAGGATTCCTACCTTTAAACCACCAAATGTATATTAAAATTGGCATAGAAAAAAATTAATATATAGCCTACATGGCCTAGTTAGCAAGTAATTAATTATTTTTCAAACAGTACCGCTTTTAAAACCGAAAGTAGGATTTCTAGACATAGAGTCCATTTCGACAAACGCGATTAGTTTTAAGTTTTAAAGCGCAAAAAAGACGGATTTCTACTTTGTTACCACCGGATATATTCTAATTGGCATAGATAAAATATGTTTCTTATTATGCCCCCCTTCGAAGAAGAGGGGGTATATTGTTTTGCATATGTCGGTCGGTCCGTCCGTCGGTCCGTCCACCAGATGGTTTCCGGATGATAACTCAAGAATGCTTAGGCCTAGGATCATGAAACTTCATAGGTACATTGATCATGACTGGCAGATGACCCTATTGATTTTCAGGTCACTAGGTCAAAGGTCAAGGTCACAGTGACTCGAAATAGTAAAATGGTTTCCGGATGATAACTCAAGAATGCTTACGCCTAGGATTATGAAACTTCAAAGGTACATTGATCATGACTGGCAAATGACCCCTATTGATTTTCAGGTCACTAGATCAAAGGTCAAGGTCACAGTGACTCGAAACAGTAAAATGGTTTCCGGATGATAACTCAAGAATGCTTACACCTAGGATCATGAAACTTCATAGGTACATTGATCATGACTGGCAGATGAACCCTATTGATTTTCAGGTCATTAGGTCAAAGGTCAAGGTCACAGTGACTCGAAACAGTAAAATGGTTTCCGGATGATAACACTAGAATGCTTAGGCCTAGGATCATGAAACTTCATAGGTACATTGATCATGACTAGCAGATGACCCCTATTGATTTTCAGGTCACTAGGTCAAAGGTCAAGGTCACAGTGACTCGAAACAGTAAAATGGTTTCCGGATGATAACTCAAGAATAATTATGCCCCCATTACTGGTAATGGGGGCTATATAGGAGGCACTTTGTCGGTCTGTCTGTCGGTCTGTCGGTCTGTCTGTCCCGAAAATTTCATCTGATCTTCGCCAAACTTGGTCAGAAGTTGTATCTAGATGATGTCTAGGTCAAGTTTGAATATGGGTCATGCCGGGTCAAAAACTAGGTCACAGGGTCACTTAGTGCGTTTTAAACCGAAAGTTTGTCCAGACCATTACTATGTCATTTATCGTTAGATTTTAAAATAACTTGGTACATTTGTTCACAATCATGGGACGGTGTGTCACGCGAAAGAATTATGTCGATATCTCCAAGGTCAAGGTCACACTTGGAGTTCAAAGGTAAAATGCTTGTCCAGGCCATAACTTTGTCGTTCATTGTGAGATTTTGAAATCATTTGGCACATTTGTTCACCATCATTAGACGGTGTGTAACGCGAAAGAATTACGTCGATATCTCAAAAGTCAAAGTCACACATTGAGTTCAAAGGTCAAAAATGGCCATAAATGAGCTTGTCTGGGCCATAACTATGTCGTTCATTGTGAGATTTTTAAAATCATTTGACACATTTGTTCACCATCGTTAGACGGTGTGTAGCGCGAAAGAATTACGTCGATATCTCAAAGGTCAAGGTCACACATTGAATTCAAAGGTCGAAAATTGCCATTAATGAGCTTGTACGGGCCATAACTATGTTGTTCATTGTGAGATTTAAAAATCATTTGGCACATTTGTTCACCATTGTTGGACGGTGTGTCGCGCGAAAGAATTACGTCGATATCTCCAAGGTCAAGGTCACACTTTGAATTCAAACGTCAAAAATGGCCATAAATGAGCTTGTCCGGGCCATAACTATGTTGTTCATTGTGAGATTTAAAAATCATTTGGCACATTTGTTCACCATCATTGGACGGTATGTCGTGCGAAAGAATTACGTCGATATCTCCAAGGTCAAGGTCACACTTTGAATTCAAAGGTCAAAAATAGCCATAAATGAGCTTGTCCGGGCCATAACTATGTCGTTCATTGTGAGATTAAAAAAAAAATTGGCACATTTGTTCACCAAAATTGGACGGTGTGTTGCACGAAAGAATTACGTCGATATCTCAAAGGTCAAGGTCACACTTTGAGTTCAAAGGTCAAAAATGGCCATAAATGAGCTTGTCCGGGCCATAACTATGTCGTTCATTGTGATATTTAAAAATCATTTGGCACATTTGTTCACAGTCATTGAACGGTGTGTCGTGCCAAAGAATTACGTCGATATCTCCAAGGTCAAGGTCACTTGGAGTTCAAAGGTCCAAAATGGCCATAAATGAGCTTGTCCGGGTCATAACTATGTCGTTCATCGTGAGAAGTTAAAATCATTTGGCACATTTGTTCACCATCGTTGGACGGTGTGTCGCGCGTAAGAATTACGTTGATATCTCCAAGGTCAAGGTCACACTTTGAGTTCAAAGGTCAGAAATGGCCCTAAATGAATATGGCATAATAATTCTTAAAAATCGCCATAAATAAGCTTCTTTTGTTTTGTGAGGACAGCATGCAAAATAGTCTGTGTCAATGCAGTATGTGGGGGTTTACGTCACGTCTGTGACAAAGCTCTAGTTAGGCCTAGGATCATGAAACTTCATAGGTACATTGATTATGACTGGCAGATGACCCCTATTGATTTTCAGGTCACTAGGTCAAAGGTCAAGGTCACAGTGACAAAAAACGTATTCACACAATAGCTGCCACTACAACTGACAGCCCATTTGGGGGGCATGCATGTTTTACAAACAGCCCTTGTTCTGTAAGCCATGTAGGTAGACTCACACACTAAAATGCGAGTTAATATATGCAAGCATTAATAGAAAACGGTTATTCTATAGAAAGATTATACGTCTTAGGCTCGTCACTTCGCCAAAAATGAATTAAAAATGAAAAATAACACACCTTTCGGATTTTGTTTTTGAAAAATATTATTTTATAGAAAATTCTTAAGTTAAAATCCTGTAATTTCACTTACAAATTAATGGACCCACATAAAAATCGAACTTGATGTATAGATATTGTTGGTCGCTACCCAAACCAAAATTATTATTAATATCGTTAAGGGTTAAGGAAATAAGTATTGAAAACGTTTGTTTTAGAGAAAATGTCAGAGTTTAATTCCCAATTCTTCGCCAAAAATAAATGCACCAAAACGCAACTCGAACTTGATCTGTAAAACATGCAGGTAGACTTACATACAAAAAGCAGGTAAATATCAGAAAACTTTAGAAAACAAACTACAGAAATACCGGACGTAATGCCCGACGGACGGACAGACGAACGGACGCGACTGCAGTATGCCATCCTATGGGGGGCATAATATACATGACCACTATATCATTAAAATATAGCCGATCAGATACATTACAATTAGTATGGTTACTTTTATGTACTTAAAAACAATCAACAAAGTACGCACATTTCAAAGCATAATTAAGATGTCATTTACGCAAACATTAAAATGGATGTTAGAAGAATACAAACAGAGTTAGACCTAAAACCAACTCATAAGCATCAATATGTCTTTGTCCATCCGACACATGTTTAGAAAAGCAGTACTATTGGGTACGAATAAGACGAATAGATTCCGACGAAATAAAACAACATCAAAACCTCAAGAAAGAACTTAAAATACTTCAAAATAAAAGATAATATGAAATTCAATTGTTTGGAGCATGAGTTATCCCGAATTAAGGGTTTAAATAGAGAACAACTGTCTTTATAAGAAAAAGAGTTTACTATACTTGCTCACAGACGTGATAAAGATATTGGCGATATTTAACAATTTGTAAAAAAAAAGTTGTGATACAACTGTGGTTTCATCGATCCAAATCGATGCCACTATCAAGCAAAACAACAATTCAGGCCAAATAAATTATAAAGTTAGAAATTAGAACATTTTGTTACAAGTAAACTACTCGTACCGGTTCGAAAGGCTTCCATTTGTTATCACTGTCCTGCCAGTACCACCTCCACTGCGGTGCATCCGCCATCTTGTATACAGTAGTATATTATTATAGTTATAATATTTAAATAAACAATACAACGAAAGTAAAGAAGCAAGCAACTTCCTCTTCCAATAAATTTATAATGCCTAGTGTGCTAAAGAGAAAGTTCTTAAGTCACCATTTGCACAATGGCTGTTAAAAATGCATCGTTCATTTACACTAATATATAGTTGTCAAAACATTGATTATTGTGTGTATTTATGAGTAATAAAAACATATATACCCATGATATAATGTGTTCGAATAAACAGGTTGGTGATTGTTTTAATGAATTAGCCAGATTGAAACTCTTACAGAAGTAAACGGTCCTTCTCTTGGATTCGAGTAAACATCGGTACGTCTGCAAACTGAAACATGTTATATAAATATTGTATTCTGAGAATGCAAAAGTTACTTTTGTCAAAAATGCCAAATGTATTACATAAAAAATTCATGTGCCATACGGATTCTTGAACTGACAGTGTCCTCCTAAGCGTCTTGAACAACCATCAATATAGCTATTGCATCGATATTTAGTCAATATTTGGGAAGTTTATAAATAATTTATTTCTTCATGATAATATTTTCCAACCAATCATAATTATTAATCAAGAAAGACGACATTATGACAAAAAATGTTTTTATATACTTTGCAGTTCATAATATGGAATTTTGTATTTGACCATGTAGATCAACGCTTTGAAATCGGAACATATTTAGAACGTATTGTGGTAGTGTCAACAAAACGGATCAAGCTGACACTTTTTATTGATTTGTTTAAATCTTAATATCTATTCTGGTAGGTTAAAGTTTATTTACACGTGACATCTTGTTAGTTATTTTGGGCTGAATTTGACGTTCGATATTCCTTTTGACCTGTGCAAGCCCAAGTGGTTGGTTAACCTCGAACGTACAATTCAGTGACCAATTCTTAATATATGTGTTATTTTGTCAGCTTATGCTCACATGAGCACAACGAGCTAAGTTCATGCAATACCGTTGTGTAAGCCGCCCGTCTGTGAGTAAGGGCATTCGTGCACAATTACGTCAGTTTTCGAGGCCGTTAACGTTTGTCCCAAACTATTTTCTTTCCTGAACCGGACCAAAAGCTTACCGACGGAAAGGAATTTTGTTTGGGTTGTCGTTATACAAATGTTTAAATCACTCCGGTCCAATATAACATGATGACACTTCGGCTAAACAAGTAAAAATTCTTTTTAAAACCACAGATTTAATCTTCTGGTATAATTCCTGTAAACTCATAACGTTAAATATTGTTTTGATAGCAGAAGATTATGTGGTTTACTCAATTAGGATAGTTATTCGAACTACTGCATCTTAATTTTCACCGATGCTAATGGTCAACAGATTGACAGCTGTTTAGGAAACATATAATGGCAATAAAGACGTACACTGATTTCGGCGTGGTCGATCTGGATTGGGGTGCTGACCATAATGGGGCAAATGTTCAGCTTGCTCAAAATCTGTTTGATGATAGTCCTCCATAACCTCATCTTCCTCGTAATCACCAAAGATTATATTTCCCTCATCAGCATCTGAAAAGGTTTATTTTACTTAAGTGAAACCCTTAAAATAAGTGTTAAATATGTTTTAAGTTACACGGAAATTAATGTTTTTTTGTTCATATAACCATGGTTCATCGCATGCAAAAAGCACATGTAACTATATTAAGAAAGCTCATTATGGCATGCACATTATGCATATATGCAAAACGGAAAACCACATCTGCACCAGCAGTTGAGACACCTAATTATACAATACGACCCTTAATTGGTGGTAATAATTAATAAGCCAAATGGGCGTATACATCACCAAATGCACTAGACAAGCAACACACGATCATGCAAAAGCACTGCTGATTTAAACCGGGTTTCAGGAAATTTCAGCCTCCTATTTTGCCCAGAATTGTTAATAAAATAATTATTGTAAATACAAATTAACTCTAAAGCATCAATATTCAAATTAGTTACCAGTAAAAGAGAACATATAACTATAATATAACTACTCAATGGTTATATGCAAAGCAGATCAACGTAGAACAAAGTAACACATTGAAATACATTATCAATTGGATGTGTGACATCAACAAATGAAGTAGTCCTAAAAAGTATATGCGTTTCGTCCAGGTTACAAAAAACAAATAGCACATCTGTACAAGTAACGAAAGATTTATGATGAGGTAATGTTCATTAAAGTAAGATTTAACTGACTATAAATGCACATATAAACGGGTTTTGAATGTATTCACACACGCATAAAAAACACAAAGATGTATGAGGCTGTGGGTTTATACGTTAATATGTTCTATAACTATTGCACTTTTTTGCCATGTAAACAAACAGTTGTTTCTAGCAGATTCAAAACTCGTGTCCATAAAAAATAACGTATCCGATATGCAAATCGTCTGTTATATCATCCTGTTATGTGAGCGAAATTGCATTGAAAAGGATCTTCGAATAGTGGCGAGTTTCAAACTTATTGAATGCTCTAGGTCATGAAATAAAAAATTCACATGCATTCATCAGATGTGGTATTATTTCATTAATTGAAATATGATGTTATTGTAAGTAATTTAAACGACACATTAAGTAGTTCAAGAACGTGTACTACGACGGTAATACAATTACACCTTAAAAAGCACCGGTCGAATGGCTGTCATGATAGGGAGCGAAATAGGAAATACTAATCATTACAGAATCCTTCAATAACCCGCATTCGAACTACTGAATCAAATCAATGCTCAGTACACCGGACACAATCACTTTCAATCCCATATAAGCGTTATTTATTTATGAGATGACCAGAGCTTGTAATATTTAACAGGTTTTGAATCTTTAACATTCGACTTAAATTAGTGAAACCAGGCAAATTTTCAGTAAGCGTTTAATTTTATTTTTAACATTCACAACTAGTCTACAGCAAGCGTAAAATATAGACAATTGTGTCTTCAACATTTAGTTATTTGTCTACATAATTAAATGTTTATATTCTTCAATGAAAATGTGCTTTATAATCGGCTTTAACATAATACCATGTATTCCCCACAATCGCTGAAAATTCCGATGGGTTTGTTGATTTATGAATGTCTTTGTTAAATTGATATTATATTATATGGACCTATACAGATCGTATATTTTGTTGGAAGTATTGCATATTATAAAAACTTCTGTTGACGAACATATGTCGAAGTTTATTACTTAATAAACAGTAAAGTGCATTTTAATATGAACAATTGCAAAAACTCCATAACAAAATTGATACGGGTACTTATTAAGAAATGTAAATGTCAACGTACGCATGCCTGTTCTGTAATCAAAATGTTGTTTTGGAAATGTCAAATGTGGACCAGTCGAGTGATACATCATGTATCCATCTTAAACAGAAAAGCACGATGGATAATATCAGCCGATGCAACGTTATAAACAACAACAACCACGTCGGTATTATTTTTGCAATTTATCAAAATTCCTTTTTCAATTGTTTTTCCTTATAATTATAATAATACTCGTCATTTGAATTCTTAAGAATAAAAAACATTACATAGTACAAGTGTCATATTGATTTTATTATACAATAAATACATTTTTTGTATTGTTTGTACTATTGGTTATGTAAAACAAAAACACTGAAAAAAATCAAGACCTCAAACGACAACAATGTGTTATCTCTCCATTCAGTTATACACCATAAAACCATGATATTCTACTAAGATGCTCAGACCGAAACAACAACAAACCTGTCTCAAGGGCGTACATTTCTAAAGATGCTGCTAACTTTGGTTCAGCCTCGAGTATTTCACGCATATGTTTTCCTAAAAAAGAATAGGATAAATATTATCATGAATGCAAGTGCTGTGACACCAAAAGTTTTCAACGGTGACTTAAACATTTCCAATCTACATTAAATAATTAAACAAGTTTCTAAATAAGTGTGTTAATATTAGTCAATTATCTTTATTTTACAGAAAACTAGTTTGTGCGTATGAAATGCATGTAATTAATAAACTCTGATCTCCCTACATGCCTAAGCATTTCTAAACTTTTTGTTCGGAGAAACGATTTCTGCATTTCCATAAAGGACAGACAACTGCAAACTTCGAAATCTTATAACAAGCATAATGTTACGTTTGCAGTTTCGCCTCTGTAAGCGATCAAAAGCAATTGCAATGTGATGGAAAATACCTCTCAAGTTAATGCTACTAGAAATATTATTATTTAATATCGAACTCCGCCCGACAACGATTGTCAAAGGGTATCGTTTGCAAAACTTTCTTTGAATAGCTCATTTTAGACGATTACAAAGCTATTAAAATTGACAAAAGGTAATAAGAATGTGTACAAATCTTAAATCGCTAAAATGTTTCCTCATGACAAAAACATGCATACACACAAACGAACTGACGAATACAATTAGTCAAGTATACGTTCTTTAAAACTTACTTGTATAAATCAATGATTACTTTTCGCGAGAGACACAATTTATTGCAATTGGAAAAAGGATATCAAGTTACAATACATATTTATAATTTAAACATTTGAATTACGCACTCCCTTCACTCTGAAGATATTCAAGAGATGATCTTCTACAGCATATGCAGCACATGCATCTTTTGAGCTTCTTCCACATGATATTGCTGAAACAAATATCTTTATTATGTACAATGACTATGATTGAGTGGGTATGATTTAAGTTTGGCTCCAATTGAAAAGCTAATGTGCGCACTATTCCATAGCAAATAGCCTGGTATCCTGTTCGCATTGAGACATTACGCCTGGAACACCGCACAGAAAGCTGTACATGATATTTTGTCTACAGCAATATTCTATGTAAAAAGTACTTTTGCTCATTGCCCTCAAACCCTGTTCGATGTCATGATATGAAAGCTGACGTGAATAGGGCAACCGGCGGTCTATGATAAAACCGAAGATATCCTATTAAGTGAATTGATGTTACGACACGACATTCAAATTTCGTTTGTTGCAATTATGTGGGTGTTCATAAATAATTCTATGCAGCGATCAATAAGCGTAGTAAAACTGTTACGATTTACATTTGATCCGAAAATAGCATGCTATATGAAAGTAAAAGGTCTGCGTATTCGTTGCACTTAAAGACAATAGTTCAGACAGAATATTCATAATGTTGTCATTTTATTTTAAAACAATGTATGTTAAAGCAAGCACTCCATATCCTATCACATACAAAGTAGTTATTGAAACAAGATTGTTAACTACGACTATTTGTCAAACAATATAATACAATACAATATAGTTTATCCGTATTTTAGGGCTTCCAGACCAGAATACATAGATTCAGCATATACAT
Organism: Dreissena polymorpha; assembly: GCF_020536995.1. NCBI lineage: Eukaryota > Metazoa > Mollusca > Bivalvia > Myida > Dreissenidae > Dreissena > Dreissena polymorpha. The sequence goes on from NC_068359.1 coordinate 63,782,850, forward strand.
GTATGTAACAGTGATATTATAACTATACACAAAACATCGTGTATTTAGATATGATACTAAAAATGAGATTAAGAAATAAAGCAACACATATAATGCAAAATAATCAAATGGTAACAAAATGTATGTATATAACTATGCATTATTTTTTTCCGTTTCGGGGAAATTATTCACGCGGTAGTTGAATCATTATTTCCGCTGATAAACGTTTTTCTTATCAAAGTTGCTTTATGCAAAAATTTAGCTAGTGACCATATATTGTCTTCGCTGGAGTTTTAACCCACATATATATTTACAAAAGTCAACATGCACTATCTCAGTAATATCCGAGGACGCGAACCCCCATATCTCCGCTGAGTAACATAAAATAGGTACAACCATTGAATCAAAATGTTTAAATGCTTCTTTGTTTTGAAGTACCCAACATGTTAACTCAAGTTATATTTGCTAAAGACGGCCTTCATCGCCTGTTTAGCTCAAACATCTTTGGTCATATTCCATGACAATTTTGGTGTGAAGAAAGCTCCTAGATTCTTGTAATGGGGCACCACTTCTATTTCCGCCCCCATTAATGTCCAATTTTTATAATGTCGTAGACGGCCTCCATTACGGAAAACCAAGACCTTTGCCTTCTCAAGGTTAATTTTCATTCCTAGGTTATCACTTAAGTTTGCTACGCAATTGATCATGTTCTTCAAATTTGAAGCATTTTCCGCAAAGCTGGAGACGTCGTCAGCGTATAATAATGCATAAAGTCGCTCTGATTCTTCACACACAAACACTCCGTTATTGTTACTGTTTGAACCAGGTCATTCATAAAACGCGAAAAGATAATCGGGGAACTTAAACAGCCTTGTTTTGTTTCAATTTTGAACTCAAACAAGTCGGTAAGGCCACTTTTCACCTTTACGCATGATTTTATTTTGCTATACATCGACCGAAAAATATTGAGAAAGTTTCCACAAATAGCAAATCGTTACAGACATTCCCATAGTTTTTGGTGGTCGCAACTATACAAGGCCTTATGGTAGTCCACGTAAAAAACGTAAAATCGACCCCCTTGCTTCGTAGTGTACTTTTGTATAATAGACTGCAAATTAAAAATATTGTCGATAGTTGAGTAGCCCCGCCGAAAACCTGCCTGCGCTTCATGTATTATTCTGTTGGCTACAGATAACTTTGTAAGTCTTATAGTTAATATATTGAAAAAATATCTTGCTAATAGCATTACTTATTGGTATTGCACGGTAGATATAAAATCTCCAGTTGTAAAGACACACCTCCGCATGGGACCAATGAAATCACTCGTGTGTTTAAAATGTCAGTTAGTTGAAATGCATGTAAACAAAGGTTTCAAACGGCGCTGAACAGTTAGTCTTGATGCATAATGTAACGACAAGAACGGTAAAAATATTTTTTCATACGTTTTATTGAATTATGGTATCTAGGTACATGAACTTTGTAGGGAAGATACCCTTTACGCCGTGAAGATTTCAGTCTTAAAGACTGCATGATCATTGTCAACTGGGTCATGCGAGTTGTGTATCGTGTTATTTCTTAAAAGTTCACCCAGCATTTGTAAAAATATTGCAAGACATATACATTTCCAGAAAGGAAATTCATTTCTGCGTTGAATAAGACCGAGATCGTGAAAATCGCTGCACAATTGATGAAGATATGGCTGTTCAAAGCGATGCACCCTGTTTTGGGGTGATTTTGAGTTGCATACCTTGTTATATATATATATTTGATAGTGAAATTTTTTTTCCAGAAAAGTTAATATTTCGTTATAATATGATTATTTATCATTCAAAATGATGTTTTCAATCATTAATATCATAGCCACACGCTAACCACCTGTGTCCCGAGAAACTTATCATCTGTTTGTAAACTTTCGGTTGTTGTAAATTTGTCACGTGGTGAAAAGTATTTAGATGATATCATTAACATATTTCCCTTGTTATCATGTTTTAAATTGCACCAACCATTAGTGCCGTTCATCTTTGATATGAATGAATATACGTTTCTGTGTAAACATTTAGAAGGCAATGGTGTACTGTCAAGGCGTTCACGACACGCTTTATACTTTCTAGACGTCCATTTGCCTTCGTGTCGAAAACCCGAACATGTAAACGCGTACACAATTTTAAAATGCGAAATTACCATTTATGATTAATCTCAGGGTTTTGCGATAAATATTTTTGTATTGCATAGAATAACATCGGGTTTTAAATGTTATCTAACACTTAAAGTTATTATCGATTGTAACAGAGTAGGTAAATGTATATCATAAGAATTTAAGAAAAGTTAGACAGTATCGAATAACGAACGTAAACCTATGCGAAAGACAGCAGATCGCTATTAATAGAAAATGTAACAATTTTAGACTTAACTCAACAAACCGTCAACGTTGCATAAATATTACAAACTTGCCCATAATAGAAAGACACAGTTATTTGGGATTTGACTTGTATTAAAATCACCTGTTGAAGTCACCAAACATTTACTCAATAGGACGACAGTTTTCATATAATAATATATAATGATTGGGCAATCGACATTGTTTGTGTAGATAAGTTTTGACTTCGAACACGAAGATGACAGTTTTTATGTAATATTATAATAATATTTATAACAGGATATTATACATCTGTAGTGGATCTCAAAGTATTATATTTAGTAGTAACGTTGATTTGTCTTTCTGACTATAACAAGGGCCATGTTTTATGTACTTTATTTCAGCTCATTTTGAAAATTATCTTGTATCAAAACATTTAGACTTTCTGCTGAACTCATATTATTAAAACTGACAATTGTTGTTTAGGACTTTGAAATTATATTATTTGGAAACTGTGTATAAAAATTCAATAACATATTGTTATTATTATTATTTAAACAGACTTAAATTGCAATTAACTTTATAAAAGACTTTGTTCTGAAATGTATTGATGTGTCGTCGTTTGGAGTTTTTGTGTTGTGGTTACGAGTTACGCCACACCATTTTGACATAGTTCACATAGTTTTCATGAAAACTGTAGTGTTCAAAAAGAAAAACGTCACTTCAGCTATGTATATGAATTTATAGTGCGCTAGTTTAAAAGGCGTTGATGTTACAAATAAGCGGCGAACATTGTTATATTCAATGGGCCGTTTTTCAACCCCACAGCCTTTCATCAAAGGCATCAAATTGATGAAATATCATATTTAAGTTTACTTTCCAGACAAGGTTTATGGGGCTTTTGGCGAACGTCTATTAATCGGTAGAAAGCAGCCTTTAAGGATTCAATGTTTTTTTTAAATTATAAAAACGGAGTTAATATACAAAAGTTTTCCTATTATTCAGATTGTATTAACTATGCATCATCATAACGTTAATTAATAATTGCTGCATTAGTTCTTTACATCGTCAACGCATTTATAAAACGACGTTTTCGTACAATTACGTTAACATATGTCACGTTTACTATATGTTATTTAAGCAATAAAAAAATATAATACATCTTGTATATTTGAAAATAATGAGCTGCTGTACTTATATCACAACTTAAAATTGTTTTTCAAAAACAGTAACTATGGTTATCAAAATGCAAATGTGATGCGAAAATACTTTCTTTATAATCAACGCTAGCATTAAGACAAGTACAAAACTGTTAACTCTGAAATCGAAATGTGCTTACCTTAACTGAAGATTCTACATTGACAATTGTACCTGGATCCTACATATTCGCTTTTTAACTCATCGACTTAAAAGCATGTGCACTCGTGTCATTGACAAGGATACTATTGTACAAGGCACTAATTATGTTTGTCTTTGATATTGTCAACTTGTCATTCTTTGTACTCGCGTATTGAATGCGTACACCGAGCTCAAATTGAATCGATATACGTGCACAACTCTGTAACGAAAAACTTAAAGGTTGAGTGATCACTGAATGTTCACAGGTAAATAAAGATTGTGGTTTTTATGCTGCTTAAAGACAATGCCATTTCATATGTAATTGATAACTAAGGCTGTATTTTCTACAAATAATTATAAATATACTTTTTATTGCGTATACATTTAATGACCTATATCCAGTGCTTAATATATGCTTACGTAGCACCAATTTCATACATATAATTAATTGCGGAACGAGACCGTTGAACTTTACTATAAGTGCGAGGTAATATTGACGAGGCGCGAATGTTAAATAGGAGAGCTAAAATTGTTAATCATATTTTCCAATGAAACGTTTGAAACTGCACTGTAATACACGGTTACCAGGATAACGTGGTGCCATTTTCTTATGTGCAGTAAACTGTTTGTCTTTGTATACATATGGATGGATCCACATAGATACAAGAATATTTCTACAATGTGTATATGGAGGAGCACATAATTCACATATGTGCATTTATAACGTTTGTCAAGACCAACCCAGTCAATAGTGTAATGTTTGGCTTATATATCTCCTCGTCCCTTCAAACAAATAAAATAAAAAAGATGTTTAGTGAATGAAAAGAATCACGAGTTTTAGCAACAGGTCATGTGTCGTTTAAAGTCCCAGTTCGCGGAATAGATTGTTGTTTTGCATATAAATCTTATAGCGAGAAATAAACTTGACATAAATTCATTGAAATATTTTGTAATCGAGGTTGACATAAAAAACTTGGTCAAAATTGGTTTTGAATCGATAAAATAATATATAAATGATCATAAATACATGCAAAAGGCGAAAATCATTGCAGCGTCGCGAGTTATGCAAATTTTATCTATATTATGGAAGATAAATAGATAGATTTAGCAAAAACGTAGCGTTGCAACTCAGTTTCCTTCTATAACAGATGAATTTGCATTTGTTCTTACCTTCTCTCCGCTAAATTCGCCCGTATTCGAAGTTTTGTTCGTTTAGGTTTGAATTAACGTGTCGAATCATGAATATTAATTAGGTCGTTTTCGTACTTTACCGTACTCGACCCCAAAATAAAAATCGCTATATTGTTTGTTTTCAACTGATTTCAACCGGATTTTCAGTGATATCCTCAATAAAATATATATATAGCTATGACCGGGGACTTTAAGCACTAAGATATTTTGAATGTTTAGTTCTTAATTTATCATTTTAGTTTATAAATGAATCCCTGTTGGTAATCATTCAATTGTATTATGTATTAAGTATTAATTCGTACTTATCATTCTTTACTTCAGATTATAAGTTTATTTAAAACTTCCTAACTCATTAATTAATTTACAGAATACCTTATTACAACTAATTTTCCATTGTCATTGTTTCAAATATATAGTTTACCCTTAATAGTCAATTTGTCCCGACTGTTACTAAGTTATTTATAATGTTATTTAAATACACTGCCGAACAGTTCCTTATGTAAACAAGCGTATCGTTTGTAAGACCTGTATTGCTTATCCTAGCTTAAATGTTTAGATCAAAACACACTTAAGGACAGTGCTCTTTTGAGCAAGTTGTTTTTGATTGAAGAAATGGTATTAATACTGCGATGCATTGAAACTATACGAATGGAAATAGTCTGTACATTTATAGAAGTTTTCGTGTGTAACTGCAAATATTTTCTGCGCAAGCAATTTTTAATGCATACAATGTTCAAGTTTGCACAGGTCAATACGGAGAAAGGTATATTGTGCTTGGACCCAAATTGGTTTCTGTTGGTATATTCTCATCCGCTGTATCTTACATATTTCTGCTGTAATATTAATTAATTCGTTTTTCCTCCGAATGATTGAAGAAATGGTATTAATACTGCGATGCATTGAAACTATACGAATGCAAATAGTCTGTACATTTATAGAAGTTTTCGTGTGTAACTGCAAATATTTTCTGCACAAACAATTTTTAATGCATACAATGTTCAAGTTTGCACAGGTCAATACGGAGAAAGGTATATTGTGCTTGGACCCAAATTGGTTTCTGTTGGTATATTCTCATCCGCTGTATCTTACATATTTCTGCTGGAACATTAATAAGTTCGTTTTTCCTTCGAATTCTCGCGATTTGATATGTTTAAATATGTTTAATTGGCACGATTCGTTTCAAATGTATGACAAATCGCCCCGGGGCCAATACATTATATTTTACGGCGGATACGGAGAACGGCCCACTCGTGACTTTATTTTTGATTACCGTTTTAAGCAATTATTTATATTATGGTCTCAATTCGGATTTTTACGTCTAGTGGTGATTAACTAATAAATATATCTCAATCGCACGAATAAAAGTTCCAATAAGTACATGTCTGAATTTATGGACAAAAGAGAGTATATTGATTTGCCCACCTCTGACCGTCTGTCCTTCCTTTCGTCTGTCGGATTATTGTTTAGAATGAAACCCAAAACATAGAGGTGCTATGGATTTTATTAACCACTATCTTAACTCATTTGGATATGTTGGGTCATTTTTTCTCAACTTTGGAGTTTCGACATTAAATTAAAATGTGGAATTGTTGCTAGAAGGATTTTATTAACAACTATGCAAACGCCACAAAAATACTCAAAATCATCGAATAATTCTTTAAATATTTCGTACAATAAAGTTAACCCATAAAAAATCATTGTTCCTTAAAGCAATAACCAAAATTTCAACGCTAGATGTGGTCTGGTAACATAGATTAAACGAGATACTCAATGCCTGTTTTTTTTATGTTTTGTGTCACAATATATTCCATATGAATTTATCGCGACGCTATCCGAGCATTTACGAGCGAACGGCTCATCAGAACTACGTCGTGCTTATTAATACGGCTTTTACTTTCATCTTAAGCTCAATGCGTACAGACACGATGCGCATTATGAGCAACAACATAGTTTTGTAATGTCATAAAAACGTGCAACCTCTGTCCAGCATTACACATATGGAAATATTGTTAAACACTGGATGGGAATGAAAATTGGAATATGACTGCGAGCCCGCGTGTTAACAGGTTTCTCTATCGTGAAATATATACACTGTTTTAAATCAGCATAACGTCCACGTTTCGTCTGTTCATACACAAGTACATTAAAGGGAAACAAAAGTTTATATGAATAGTGCACTCAAGAAACATCAATATTAAGAAGTGAAACTCCAGCAGTATTGAATTTTCATTAAAACAATTAATTGGTCCTTTATTTAAGGCAAGTGACCGATTGCCCAAACAGTACAAAACAGCACAATACAAACCAACATAAACACAAAATATGAATAAAGCTGGGGTCACCGCCTTGGAACGGTCAATGCAAAGCATTGGGGGTTTAAACCTGGTTATAGAGCGCTCAACCTCACACTTGGCCCAGCAAGAATTAAACCGGCTATATCTTTCTTCAGTATTACAAGTGCATGTCAAGGGTTATTAATTTATATTATCGTTTGACATTAACAGTCAAGCTAGGCTCGTTTGAAACGGTTTCTTTGAATTGTGTTGCTAGAGGGGTGAATCATGCTATAGTCAATGTAGAAACTGAAAATCATGACCCCTCATCATATTACTCTGTATGTACAAGAGTAATAAAAATTCAACAGTATGGCAATTGTTGCAAAATTTCTGTGAAAGTTTCCAACATGACTGGCAAGCCCATTGTTTTCAAACGAAAGTCTCATGTTTGTCAGATTTCTGAAGTTGAGGTCATAGATAATTTGTCCTCAAGTTTTCAAAATGACTCTCAACAGAAAACACCTGTAAATGAGTGTACCAATGACCTTGGATTTAAAATTTAACACTGGAAATCTGACACCCGAATAAGTACAAAGGGTTCAACAAGTGTTAGGAAATTGGTCACATGTGTTTTCTAAAGGTCCGCCTGATATAGGATGTACAAATCTTCTAAAACATAAGATTGTGTTAGAAGATTCAACCCCTTTCAAGCAATCGTACAGACGCATACCACCAGGGTTATATGAAGAGGTAAGGGAACACATTAAAAAAAATGTTAGATGCCAAGGTCATTCGAGAATCTGAGTCACCCTTCAGTTCCAATGTGGTTTTGGTTAGACAGCGGGATTGTTCCCTTTGGTTCTGCATTGACTGAGGACAACTCAATGCACGAACCAGAAAAGATGCGTACAATTTACCCAGATTTGATGATATTGTAAACAGTCTTTCTGGTGCCAAATACTTCTCCAAACTTGACTTGAGGTCAGATTATTGGAATGTAGAGTTAGAAGAGGAGGGCAAACATAAAACAGCCTTTAGTGTAGGAAACCAAGGTTTCTTTGAGTGGAACCGTATGGGTTTCGGACTCTGCAACGCCCCTATTACTAGTTGGCTTGCAGCATTGAGCTCATATGAATTTAAGATAAAATACAAGCCAGGCAAACTCAATGTTGATGCAGATGACTTGAGCAGACTACCTCAGAACCAGGTTAGTGTTGATATGGTTCAAGCAATTTGGATTGCTTCTCAAATATCTGCACCAATTGCAGACTGTGTGGCTATTGATGCCTGTCCTCTTTTTGCAGAAAAGACCAGGACTCAATTGGCCGCAGACGAAATGACAAACTGGGGGCATGAACAAGCTCAAGATAAAATCCTAAGTCGAGTGATTGACCTACTAAAGAGTGGTTTCCGACCCAGGAAGAAAGCACTCCGTAAGGAACCGCTTGAGGCACAGCAAATCTTGCGAGAGTGGAAACGCCTTGTAATTGAGCATTATGTGCTGTACCGAACCACTTCTTTGGATGGTCAATCAGTCAAACAACTGGCTTTACCAAGCAGCTTTAAACAACAGGCGCTTAAAGGGTTACGACGATGTAGGACACCCTGGTAAAGAAAAATCTTTATAGTTAGCCAGACAGAGTTTTAACTGGCCTGGTATTGAAAAGGACATAGAGTCCAAGATACAGAACTGTGATAGATGTATCCTTAGGGAACGCCCATCACAGACAGCTGGGCTGGTTAATATAACAACAACATAACCCAGCGAACTTGTGTGCATGGACTTCCTTTCACTGGAACACTGGGAGGCTATGAACACAGATCATTTCACTAGGTATGCACAAGCTGTTACATGCAAGAAGCAAACAGCTCAAACAACTGCCAAAGCCCTGTATGACCATTTCATAAGATATTACTCTTTCCCTGATCGCCTCCACAGTGATCAGGGAAGAAATTTCGAGAGTAAGATTATACAGGAGCTATGCAAAATAGCAGGGGTCGATAAATCTCGCACAACTCCCTATCACCCCATGGGAAACCCTGATAAAGGATACAATCAAACCTTATTAAAGATGTTAGGGACTTTAAATCCCGAACAAAAACATGATTGGAAGTCCTTTGTCGGTCCCCTAGTTCAAGCATATAATGCTACAAAGTCTGAGGCTACTGTTTTTCCCCACATTATTTAATGTTTGGATGGAATCCCAGGCTGGCCATTGATACATTTTTGGGAACCGAACCCGGGAATGAAGGACATCCAGATCCTGCTGGATATGTGCATAAACTGCAACTTCGCTTGCAGCAAGCCCACAAGCTAGCTGCTGAAGCCTCGGCGAAGCAGGGTGCACGTAATAAAGCACTTTATGACCGCAAGGCAGGTGCATCTGGTTTGGATGTAAATGATAAAGTTCTGGTCCGTCAAACTCATTTTGATGGAAAAAACAAACTTGCAGATAGATGTGAACCAAACACATATATACTGTCCTGGAAATTCCTAATCCAGAAACACCTGTATAAAGGGTTAAACGTGAGGATGGAATTGGACCAGTAAAAACCGTACACCGGAATTTATTGCTACCAATACAACATGTATACTCATTACCTAGTGTTCCTATTGAGGTTGCTCCAAAACAGAAAATCCAAATTGAGAAACGTATAACCAGATCAAAGTCCAAACATGTAGATTCAACTGACAGTGACTGTTCCACAGAATCTGAAACATACATTATTCCCCAGCGTAGAGCTGGATATATACCAGGTTATACAGCCACTAAACAAAGGTCAAAAGGTCCGGTTGTCAACCCCAACCCTCCTGGCTTGGCTGACACAGAATTTTTGTTTGTATAGGTCCCTGCGAGAGCACATCGCTAACAGACTCACTCAAGACGGGGAATGCCTATACTCTGTCGTCATAAACAACTCACGACGATATTAGGCGAGGGATCCCAATCAATCATCGATTCCAATCGATGATCACTGTAGCAGACGACGTCAGGTGGTAGGTGGATGCGAGGCTAGATCAAAGGCGAAGACCCGTGAGTCATACCGTCACCATTATTGGATAAAAACAAACGTGCCATGGCACTGACCGATGTTCAGTGGTAAATGGAGACGTCGTTTGAAATTCGTGTCAGTCTGACGCAGTAGATTAGGTGCTAAATGGGTACTGCCACAAGCGGACCGCTTATATATGGGCCTTGCTCTGTGAAAAAGGGGTTTAATGCATGAGCGTAAAGTGTCGTCAAAGATTAGCCTGTGCAGTCCGCAGTCCAATCAGGAACCACACATTCCGATTGTATGGTATTTTTCGTTTCAAGAAAGTAATTTTTAGCACAAATAAAGTTTAGGCGGAAAGTGTCATCCCGGTTTGGACTGTGCGGGCTGCACCGACTAATATTGGACTTTGATCAGGGACTTTGTTTGTATAGGTCCCTGGCTCGCGTCAGGTGGAATTATGTGGTTGATGTAGCATTATCTATTCGCGGTTATACTGGGGTTTAAACAGTCTGATAATTGGATTTCATTGTACACGATCATAATGCAGCATCTGAAAGGTGAGTGTTGGTAATGTTCAACGTTTAAGTTGTCACGTAATCGTTCATAGTTCATAGACGACACATAGTTACTAACAATGTTCATTACTCTTAAATTACCGGTATGTAGCCTATCATTCGATATCTCGTCATGCGCGAATTGCCAAGATGACGAGTTTTACATTAACTCCCATTTTCTCGTGCCGCGCATGGGACAAGTCGGTCCCTCTCTATTTATGTTAATTTCTCTGCATAATACAGGATAAAATATTCAACAACACCATGTATCAGTTTCTAGTCCAATTTAATGTCTAACATACTTAATATTTTCGGTTATACAAATACGGTCTGATAGCTACATGATCATATCTTTCTCGATCCGTTCACCTCCAAGTCTAAACGCTAACTGTCTTGTTTCCCTCCAACATCTGACCCGTGAAACTCAGTTATGAATCCCATTGGTCAGTGTTCTATACGTGCTTGTTCCTGATTGGCTGAATTTCAACCTACTGGAGAAGTCACTATTCAAGTATGCACACGTTAATGAGCGTTGTGGTACAAATAATAAATAATGCAAATACAGCCTAAGGCTTGTGTCAACAGCATTGTAACCCCTTTGTTGTTAATGCTTACTCGCTACTGATATACTTGTCAATATTTCGTACATAAAGAAAACCCAAATATTTCACCCAATTTCTCATCATTATTTGACACAACTTATCCTCTCAATTTGATTTTTATGTATTTTAGGATACAGAAAAATCTTTAAGAATGTAAGTATGGAAGTAAACGAAAACATATTAATACATACGATGTAGAAAATCAAACACGCAAACATGAAAACCTCAGTGACTAAAACATATATATGATGAAAATCTGCATATTATTAATGAAATTTTTATCGAATGTTTCTGCTGAAATAATAAAACGTCGGAATATTTAAATAGTCAATGTTAATCACAATGAAGTGGAATGTGTCACTGGTTTGGGAAATCCAATACGAATAGTGTCCATTTTTGACATCTTCGCTGGAGGCGATGTGGCGTCTAGGTGAAGAGATGAGACGTCCGGTTGGAGAGTATTTGACATCTGGTTGTAGATGGTAACATGCAGTCGATTGAAACGACGGCTTCCGAATGAAGACGATGATGGTCGGTCGGAGAAGCTGTTGGTCCTCGGCTGTTGCACGATTTAGAATACTTCAAACGTTTTTATTATATATAGTTCTGAAGAATGTCTGCATTCATGACTGTAGTATTATAATTAGCGTTTATGTACATGTAATAAAGGTAACACACATATATATATAAGTTCATAGACGATAAAATGTTCACCTAATATATGTACAAAGTACGCGCGATTTTTCATCATCAAGTCCATTCATATCATCGTATCTTTAAAAATCATTTTCGACGACGCGTGAAATGTCCATTAACAGTCCACTCGTTGTATGGTACTGATGCTGGTTCACAATTTGGATCCATGTCGACAATGTTGGATCCTAATTGAAGTCGTCTGTTACGTCATCTGATTCTCGACGGATACATCGTCGTCGAAGATATCGGTATGTCGATGACATATTCTTCTTCTTTGTCGGGGTGTTAAGATCTGATCACGATCTGAAATGCGTTATGAACGCATGTTGCTGCAGGCAAACCACGCCAACGATGTCAGGAGCGCTGCTTTTCTCCTTAACTTGTATCGCATTGGCAAATCTTATAGGGTCAATTACATGAAATGATAAACGGGCCTTTTATTTACATATTAATGGAATTTGCTATATAAGGACTCAGATTACTATTCACACCTATGATAAGATATACCCAAATAAAATTAATGTGCTAAAGGAACGCGATTCTCATGACGCAAATTTATGATGTTTTATTTAAACTATACGCGTTTGTCTATTCAATGAAATGCATTGTGCTTTATTATGTTTTATTTACTTGAGAACAAAAATTTACAAACAAAATCCCTTGTCTTAATGTAGGTATTCTTATAAAGAAACGAAAAAGAATAAACTACATATTCGATCAGTATCAAATTTGTAATGAATCATAGCAATATAGTTGTATCTTTTACATTATACTAATAAAAGGTACACTGCTTTGCTTTTAAGGATATTTACAAACTGTATTAAAATGTTATTTATGCCTAAAATGTTGTTTACCTGAGCGCTGTAGGGCATAAGCTAGCGTTGGTTAATGTCGTTGTCAAGTGCGTTGTCATAAGCTTGTCAAGGTAAATAATACAAAATGAATATTTCCTGAGAGAAGGCGAGGCCCTGTCTGCCTATTTTGAGAGTTATTTATACCAATTTCGTTACGTACTCGCCTAATTCGTGACCCACGCCTGTCATCAAGTAATGGGCGTCAAACGTGTGTATCTTGGCGTTCATAGACAGATGACAGACCATCCCTACGTTTGTACGCCTTCTGTATTCGCGGGTCTCCATTTAATTTGACAAGCCAATTTGTATTCACACCTGGAAAACGTATCGGAATGTCGCTCTTTCTCACTTAATGTACTTATTAATTGTTTGTATGCATTTTGCGAGTCACGATCCTTATATTTTACGCATCGGCATGTCGCGTTTCTTCCCCTTTAATGTACCTACTAATTGTTTATAATTAAAATGGGAAATTGTCTATCACGCGTTGTCTTGACGACTGAATTAACAATTGTTAAACCGGGTTCATTATCAAAGAAAGAATTGCTTATTCCATTGAATTCATAATTCGTATTTGAACGTATGCAGTTTCTTTTAGCTTGAGCAAAGAGTCTATAGGCAGTTTGTGGTTTTAACACAGTATGTTTAGTTAATCTCGCTATCGTTGAAAGATGTACATCTTCTTCTAGAGGTACATAACAGTTATCAATCCTCAAACATCCTAAATCAAAGTATAAACGGACACCATTATTTTGTAAAAAGTCTCTTCCTAAAATAACATTTCTATTTATGTTACTTACTACAAAAAACATGTGCTCTTTATATATGCTCCCTATTTTGAATCTCAATTTTACACTTCCGTGGACATGTAATGAATTTCCATTTACCGACTTTAGATTTACTTTTTTTATTATCAGTGCTGGTTTGTGTTTTAACATATCATAAGTACGTTTACTCACGATGCTGACTTCAGCGCCCGAGTCTATCAAGCTCCTAAATTGATAACCACCTGTTGAAATAACACAAGAATTTGGACTACCACACAAAGCGATATTATATGTCTCGACTTTTTCATTCTTACCATAACCCCTTTTTGGTAAGAATTTCCTTGTTTTTTCGATTAATGTACGTTTTTCTTTGAGTACATTCTCTACTAAAGTGTCCTAATTTACCACAATTCCAACAATCAATTTTATCTTTCCAATTTTTGTCATATTCTTTCTTGCGCCTTTTATCGTTTTGATTTATCGTATGACCGTTCCGCCCTACCGTATATGCACTTATCTCGCGTTGCCTACGGCGACAGATTTCAATAGAATGATCGTGTTTCTTGCAATATGTGCAAACAATAGATGACCTAATATAATCGATATCTGTCTGAATATTATCGGTCGTAATGTTATAAAGTCTATTTATTTGTGATCGTAACTCAAACCTAGCTCTGACACTTTGCTCATGTATAGCGCTTTTTAAAGCATTTGATAACGTTGCATGATTTTCGCGCATTAATTTAAGTCTCAAATAATCGTGCGATAATCCGTCGATAAAAATTTCTACTAACTGTTTTTCTTTATAGTCTAAATTTCCTTCCATATTTTCGTATGCATCAGTCGCAAGAGATAAAAGTCGCTCAGCGTATATTTGAACATTTTCGTCGGTCCTTTGTTTAGTCGTCTTTAATAATGAGAAAGCGTATTGTGGGTCTTGAATTTCTGCAAATCTTAATTTAAGCTGTTCCTTTAAATCAGTCCATGTCCCTGTCGGACCATCAGTCAAAAAGCGTTGTATGTAATCACTTACAAGCCCTTTACTAGATTGGTAAGCAACACATTTTAATTTATTCTCATCTAAATTGGTAAGCATTCCATATTTTTCTACATGTTTAATCCAATTTTTAAATTCTTTTGAATCTCCATCAAATGATTGTACAACCTGTGAAATAGTCTGAGTGCTTATGGCCGTTTTAACATCTTTAATTTGTTCATTCAAATTTTGAAATAACTCAGGGATTATTTGATTTGCCATTTTGATACAACCGTTAGGGAATAAAACAGTCACTCACCGGAAGATGCAGAATATGTGCGGTCTGATGTCGTTGTTTCCGGCTCACGGTTGTTGTTACTGGTTACAGAAGTTGCCGAAACGGAGTTTCTTCGCGTTGTTTTCCATGGCTTCGTAATCGTAAGTGGTAGTATTTCTTTGTTCGAATCCTTGGTTCACGAGCACCATTTAACGTCCTGTGTCACGTAATCGTTCATAGTTCATGGACGACACATAGTCACTAACAATGTTCATTACTCTTAAATTACCGGTATGTAGCCTATCATTCGATATCTCGTCATGCGCGAATTGCCAAGATGACGAGTTTTACATTAACTCCCATTTTCTCGTGCCGCGCATGGGACAAGTCGGTCCCTCTCTATTTATGTTAATTTCTCTGCATAATACAGGATAAAATATTCAACAACACCATGTATCAGTTTCTAGTCCAATTTAATGTCTAACATACTTAATATTTTCGGTTATACAAATACGGTCTGATAGCTACATGATCATATCTTTCTCGATCCGTACACCTCCAAGTCTAAACGCTAACTGTCTTGTTTCCCTCTAACATCTGACCCGTGAAACTCAGTTATGAATCCCATTGGTCAGTGTTCTATACGTGCTTGTTCCTGATTGGCTGAATTTCAACCTACTGGAGAAGTCACTATTCAAGTATGCACACGTTAATGAGCGTTGTGGTACAAATAATAAATAATGCAAATACAGCCTAAGGCTTGTGTCAACAGCATTGTAACCCCTTTGTTGTTAATGCATACTCGCTACTGATATACTTGTCAATATTTCGTACATAAAGAAAACCCAAATATTTCAACCAATTTCTCATCATTATTTGACAAAGTGTTGTTGCGGGCGTTTGTAAAAACAAAAGAACTAGCATTAAGCGTTCACTAGCCGCGAGTGCAATCGATGCAATAAAACCAAATCTATGTGGAGGAGTGCCGATACTTCAATCATTATGCAATTATTTAATAAACGTATAGTTTAAAAGACAGCTGTAACACTAAATATAATGAAAGATGAAGCCTCGTTCTGGAAATTCTGGGCTTGATGCATGTGCGTATTGTGTCATTCCGAATTAGCGGGTGCAGTCCGCACAGGCTTATATGGGAGGATACTTTCCGCTTTGATGGAATTGTTCGTTTTAAACAAGTCTTTTCTCAACGAAAACCCATTTAGGCGGTAAGATTCGTTTCCCCGATTAGCCTGTGCGGACTGTATAGGCGTCATACATTACCGCACATGAATTTAACTCCATTTTATCAGAGCGCGATTCCACTAAAATGTAATGTTATACGAAGCTACAGGACAATATTGGGCTCTTTGCGCCAAAAACTCGCCGAATCTCGAACGTGGATCGCTACTGGAGCATTCCTAAAAAAATTCAAATTGTCGCGGCTGCAGGCATATGTATTGACAAGCGTCAAATTATATTTGCGTGTACAATCAAACTGCCAAGTATGTAATATGGAGAGTATATGATTTGCAATTAAGCAACAACCATGTTCAGCATTCGCAGAATCCAATATTTGTTAGAGCCAATCCTAGAAAATCAGAATGGCACGTTGACACATCGACCTATGATGGGTGAATAATGGACGTAATGTAAACATAGTGCACGGGTTCAATTTTAATAAGTCTATCCACGTTGTCCCCATTTCATAGACATTTATGGAAAAAGCTGGTCTTAAATCATAGAATCTCATAACTACATGTAGCATTATTTCCTGTAAAACGATTTGACTATATCAATAATCAATATAATCCATAACTCCATGTTGTTTTGCTCTGACTAATTAAGAAAACGTAAGATAAAGTGGTTCGTAGAGCCGTGTAAGTACGTCGCGTCCTAAACGTGGCTTAATACGTGTATGCGGTGTACATAAGAATCGTACACGTTTTATGTGCCATTAAGATAAGTATTTTGACCACTTAGATTCGTATTTTGACGCATGTGTAGTCCTTTAGAAAGTTACATTCTTTTAAAAACTCTTAATTACTAAATTAAAGTTTTAAAGGCTTCATTTCCAACCCTTAGATACTGATGAGCAGCAAACAGCACAAAACCTGAACAGACTGCGAGTTACTCGTAGGCTGTTCTGGTTTATGTTGGTTGCAAAAGCCATTTTCACATTGCTTCTGTGTGGGAAAGGGTTCAGGATTTGCATTGCTGACGTGAACGTCTGAGTTTACACCTGCACGTTTTGTTTTGTTTGTAGCTCTAGCGTTAACCCATTTATGCCTAGTGGACTCTCCCATTCTTAAAAATTGGATCAATTTATTTTCAAAAGTAGGTATCTCTAGTATATTTATTATATATTTAGAATATTTCTTACAGAAATTTCATATAGTAAACAGCGCAGACCCAAATCAGACGCCGCATCATGCGGCGTCTCATCTGGGTCTACGCTGTTTGCCAAGGCCTTTTTTTCTAGAGGCTAGGCATACATGGGTTAACATGACAAGCTGATTGACATGCATAAAAAATGTTTGTCTTAAATATTTTTTCATTATAATTATTATTGTATTCTTTAATTTGGATAAAAAAGTAATCGATATGCAGTGTTTCAGGACACGTTTTTCTAAAATGAAAAGAGTATTATGATAAGAATTTAATTTTAAATATTTATTTTGCATGTTTTTAGAAATCGATTTTTTTAAAGGTTTGAACAGATGCTTCTGTTGCGCACGCCTGGGAATTTGATGTAGGTAATTTTCCCTGATAAAACTGTCATTAATTCCGCTAAACTGATTAAAAGTGTATGTTTTGACGTTAAACTATGAGTTTCATGATTCTGATTATAAACTTTATGGTTTATACTCGACAGAATACAATCTTGTAAACTCGCAGGACCAATATCGTCAGATGAAAGCTTTTACTTAAGTCGTGAGAAGAGGAAATTGCAGATTATGTGATTAATGTGAAAAATTAGAATGTGGCCTACTAAAAGTCGAAAAAGTGTATTTGTCATTCACTAAATGATTTTTTTGTAAATAAAAGTAAGCATGTAAACAAGTTTTGATTTGTAATTGCATCCTTTGTTCCACTTCATTATGAACAGATTTAACAAAATAATGGAATCGGAAACCACCGATTTCCCGAAACGGTTTATTTTCACTGCAATCAATTTTCATTCAATTATTAAAATTCGTTTCTAGGATACGTAGATATGTGTCGCGTGTTACATCTAAAATATATTTCGCGGCGACAGGAAGATAATATGTATCTCTTCCGCTTTTAGATTATTGCCATTGTTGTGATTCATGATCGTCTTTATTGCTGGTTCACAACCGGCATGCGGACAGAATGCGGAATGTAGGATTAAAACAATATCTTAATTAAAACATCTTAAAATCGACTGTAAGATTCAGTACATTTTCGACGGTTTCATATTAGACTTGTTGACACAAAACGGATATATTTCTTTAACTTTCTTTAAAGCTGAGTTCAAATAAAAACAAATTTTTAACTTACTTTTGAACTCAAAATTGACCTTTGGTTTTATAATTATTGCTTTCTACGTCATCCAAACACGAATGTCTGGGTACGCATGCTCGTATTAACCTCGTATTTTCCCGATGGATGCAACAACAACAACAACAACAACAACAACAGGATTTGCAACTGAAACGAATTCTGATTAATAGTGAATTATTCTGCAGTTTCTGCAGCAATAAACATCGGTTTACAGCAACTATGCTGCTGACTTAATATGATGAGTTTTATGTGTAATCAACCAAAGACTGCATAGTGATAGTATTTACGAATTATTTAATTACATTGATACGTTCCCAATTACAAAGATACGTTCCCAATTACATAGATACGTTCCCAATTACATAAATACGTTCCCAATTACATAGATACGTTCCCAATTACATAGAGCCCTGCTCTAGGGAAACAGGGTGTAATTCATGTGTGTTAAGTGTCGCATTTTAACTCTAAATTAGATTTTCGCTAAGAAGAGACTTTCTTTAAACGAAATGTGGCCTTTTGGGGACTGTACTGAAGAATCTGGGACAACACTTAACGCACATGAATTAAACCCCGTTTTCCCATAGCGGACCACCTTATCTTATACGCTTTTATTGACCTACCAGATAGACCTTAACATAGATGGAGCCAGGACTGGAAGCGATCACGTGACGCTAGCTTTGCACGAGCGCAATCTTCAGTGTCCAAATGAGTCTCGCTTTGGGAAAACCGGGCTTAATGGATGTGCGTTAAGTGTCGCTCCAGATTAGCCTGTGCAGTTCGCGCATGCTAATTAGGGACGATACCTTATGCCTTTATGGAATTGTTCGTTTAATGAAGTCTCTTCTATCTGATCTTCTTTAAATGGAAAGTTTCGTTCCTGGTTAGATTGTGCGGACTGGTTTTTCTTGGACACACTTTACGCACAAACCTTAAGAATATATTTCCCGGAACGAGACTGAAATGTAACACCGTGTATTTGATAAAGTGATTCTAATATTTTACCGACTGGCCATGCTAGATAGAACTTACTGCATTTTGCCGAGACATAACTGTTGCTTGCTCTAGAAGTTAGACCGAATTATGCTATTTACAAACAAGCCAAATGTTACCAAACTTTGAAAATGATATGTAGATCTGAGCGAAATATTAATCAGGCGTATCATCTTAGAGTTTTTGTTTTTATGAAACTATCTCAATATATGACCAGACACTATATATAACACCCGCGTCATACGAAAATGTATCTTATGTCATATGCTTATATCGTAGCTCGAGGACAGCCAACACAGTCGCACATTTTGTTAAAGAGCTACTCTGTCCGCTTATAAGACCACGACAAACAGCAAGGTATGCAGGGTTTCAGGTGCTCCACGACAAACAGCAAGGTATGCAGGGTTTCAGGTGCTAAACGACAAACAGCAAGGTATGCAGGGTTTCAGGTGCTCTACGACAAACAGCAAGGTATGCAGGGTTTCAGGTGCTCCACGACCAACAGCAAGGTATGCAGGGTTTTAGGTGCTCCACGACAAACAGCAAGGTATGCAGGGTTTCAGGTGCTCCACGACAAACAGCAAGGTATGCAGGGTTTCAGGTGCTCCACGACAAACAGCAAGGTATGCAGGGTTTCAGGTGCTCCACGACAAACAGCAAGGTATGCAGGGTTTCAGGTGCTCGCACACCACGACAAACAGCAAGGTATGCAGGGTTTCAGGTGCTCGCACACCACGACACACAGCAAGGTATGCAGGGTTTCAGGTGCTCCACGACAAACAGCAAGGTATGCAGGGTTTCAGGTGCTCCACGACAAACAGCAAGGTATGCAGGGTTTCAGGTGCTCCACGACACACAGCAAGGTATGCAGGGTTTCAGGTGCTCCACGACACACAGCAAGGTATGCATGGTTTCAGGTGCTCCACGACACACAGCAAGGTATGCAGGGTTTCAGGTGCTCCACGACACACAGCAAGGTATGCAGGGTTTCAGGTGCTCCTCGACACACAGCAAGGTATGCAGGGTTTCAGGTGCTCCACGACACACAGCAAGGTATGCAGGGTTTCAGGTGCTCCACGACACACAGCAAGGTATGCAGGGTTTCAGGTGCTCGCATTCGCAGGAAATTTGCAAAATGACTTAAAATTCAATAAAAATGGTCGCGAAAACTAGTGCACTTTGGACCATGCAATATGTTGAGCATGCATATTACAAGTATAGTGAAACTGTGAACTAAGCTAATTTTTCTATAGTTTGTATAGCTCCAGGCACAGCTCTTGTGAAGTGGTGCCACGTTTGTTTTCAGGTGTTGACATGTTCGTTGTTTGAAAGAAAGCTTTATTCCCAACCTCTACCATCTCAAAGAACCGTATATTGGCCACTTAAGAAAAATAAATCTCTGCAGCACACATGTTCGATAATCCCGCGGGGTTATAGCGAAAACTTTGATTGTTTGTACAGGTATATTGGCGGTAACATGCATGCATGTGGTAAAACTATTTTTACTTTCTACAAGATCAATGACGCACCTGGGACAAAAAAATAACATCCTGGAATACTTGAGTCGGACTGTTGGCTCAGAGCGCCTCAAAACTCCTCTGTTCTTGTGTAATGTAGATATAATTTATATATTTTCTGACTACAAAGATAGTTACTGCATTTTGTAAGAGGCGTTGAAATGAACTATAAAGTGTGTGGTTTAGTTGGGAAGTCGCTATGAATAATATAAATCTTTCGTTTGCAATAAATATAAGGACATTATCAATTACAAGAAGTAATTTGCGTGTTTATTTTCGCCGAGTCACTGTTATAATAGGTAGTATACATTTTTCTTTAGAAATCGATTTTTGTTTCACGTTAGTTTCTATTCATAACATGTTTTGCAGTAGATTCCTTCCTTTTTATGATTGATTACGCAAAACATTTCTATATGAGATACGAGGATCTCATAATTAATCCGCGATTTATCCTTGTATTTTATTTATTAATGAATTTCGTCGTGGTTCAATAACCTTTTTTGGGCCTTTCCGAACTAAAATATAAAGATAGTGCTTAGACCCAATTTACAGAATTTATGCTAAAAAATAAATTAACTCTTTTCTATATTTATTGTTTATAATGTTAATATAATATGTATTTTGCTACACTAAGTACCTCGAGTTCGGTTTTGATTTAAAAAAAATGACGTGAGATAACAGATGATGTCAGATTTGTTGTAAGAGTCCAGCCGAGGAACATGCTATTCTATTGGTATGTATAATGTATAAATATCCATAGAATGTTAATCAATTAAACATGTACACATGATATTATTTCGCACTACTTTTGATTGAACGAGTGTGGTGTTGTAGAATTAAATAGAATAGAAAAGAATTGAGTTGAATTGAGTAGAGTTTAATAGCATATAATATAGTATTATAATGATCCATGAATTTATTTGGTTCGTAATCACATATCGCTGTATTGAAATGTTCCGACTATAAATGAAACCGAAAACAACTGCTTGGTTGAGTCGAATGCCTATTTAGCTAATTTATTCATTCAACTGTTATTACTAAGTCTGATTTATCATTCACTGCATCATGCTCACTATACAAATACCAGCTTGACGCAATGGTTAAGGAAGAAAACTTGTGTACGAAACAAACAAATAAAGAATACCTGGTTCTGTTGTGTGTGTGAGAGAGCCTTTATTGCTTTTGGCATGACAATCTGTTATTGAAATTAGAGTATTGCGCAACTGCCGGGCTAACATAGTAATCAGTGATCGTTTACATGTCACTCATGTCAAAGGAGCGTGTTTTCATATTTTACTCAACTCAAATTATCAACTCTTTTAAACGCGAATCCAAAAGTATTATACGATTACGAATTATTTTTGTAACAACGATGTGTCATAATTAAATTAACGTCATACTTACGGATATAGTATTATACAATTGTATTTTCTTGTGTTTTAGACTTGGTTTTACCTTTTTGCCTTATTATAAAAAACTTATCCAGTCGAAATGATTTATATATTTAGGAAATCATGACACACGTGATCCTATTATTCTGGTGCTATTAAATTTAAGTACATGTATAAACATTGTATAGACAATGGCAGAAGACCCAGGTCGATCATTATTTTAAACGTTTTTCAGAAAGCTATGTATGGTGAATTATCTTTTTCTAAAATATTATTTTCATGTAAGTGTGCTTCATTGTGAATATGTAAATATGTAAACACGGTGAGCTAAACAAATTTTAAGTGATGAGAATATTTTGCTCTGTTCTGTTCTGGTAAACCGGACTATTCGGAATGTTTGGGTCTGGTTCTTTGATTGCCACGAAGAAACTATTCATGTTCTTCAAAATTGTATGGATATGCTCATGACCTATTGTGTACTAAATTTCGGAGTACACAAAAATGTTAAGCGATGTTTATTTTAGCCGCGCTCCGGGAAAACATACCTAATGCATGTTCGTAAAATGTCGTTTGTAGTCCGCACAGGCTTATCATTTACGATATTTTCCGTTTAAACTAGATTTTTGCTAAGAAAAGACTTTCTGTAAACGGCCAATGCAACAAAAGCGGAAAGTGTGGTACCATGCATTAAGCCCCGTTTCACAGAGCGAGGCCCATCTTCAATAGCATTAAATTAGTGAAAGACCTTAGGTAAGCCTTATATGGTTCATAATTAACAATAAATATTGTTTATCTTTCATTTCAGATTAACACTGAACCAGTGATACTAGCAGACCAGCATTGCGGTACTCAACATGACCGGCAACGCTTTAAGAAGTCATTACAAGCGTGTGCGGAAGAATTGATTACTCAAAACATAAATTAATAGCATACGATTGCGTGTTAAGTTGTAAATTTAGCAAAAAATCGTTTGAATTAAAAAGCAACAACAATAACAACAATCAGCAAAATCGGAACACGGAAAGTCGGGTATACTTATATTCTTAAATTGTGACATCACGGTTATGTAGTCAATCCGAAATCAGCAATTATCTTGTATTCTCGCCATGTTATGAGACTTGTGTACGAGAGTCTGGTGCTGGATCAGAAGTCAGATGGGCAACATCTGGGCACGTGTGTTCAGGCATAGGGAGGTGCGTGTCCTTATGTTGGGTATGTACAAACACGCGTAGTGTAGTGACTTACTTTCTTTAGTATTTTCTTTTACTGGTTTATAAGAATTCTGAAAATTTTCAAATGAACTATTTTCGTTATCAATTAATATTTAAGATTTGTCATCAACTTCAAATTGATATTATAATTGCTTCGTTTTCTTATAAGCCTTGCAAACTTGTTGACTAAATCATCTTTACACTTTTCTTGGACTTTAACTTCTTGGCGTCCGATTATCAGTTAACCCATTTATGCCTAGTGGACTCTTTCATCCTTCTAAATTGGATTAATTTATTTACAAAATTAGGGATGTCTAGTATATTTATTTCTATATTTAGAATATTTCTTACAGAAATTCATTTAAGTAAACAGCGTAGACCCTGATGAGACGCCGCATGATGCGGCGTCTCATATGGGTCTACGCTGTTTGCCAAGGCCTTTTTTTCTATACGCTAGGCATAAATGGGTAAATTTTGCACCGGGCCTCACTTTACTTTTATTTTACTATCGTGACATAAAGTTAAGACAGACATAAGATGCTTTTGGAATTTTAACCATGTTGTACCATCGAAGACTTATACACAGCGATAATCAAAAGGCTTGCATGTAATGCTTTGAATATGATATGCTAGTAAAACATATCTGAAGAATATATTTATTACTGACACAAAACCAAATAAAGTGCAAGGAAAGGACATCCATTTGCATAGCGGTGTGTGTAAAGCTCTGCTCCTTTTTACTCTCACCCTGCTGTCAATCTATCATAACAGGTAAATACAGAAAGTGGGGACATGTCAGGTAAATACAGAAAGTTGGGACATGTCAGGTAAATACAGAAACTGGGCAAGATCTTTTCAAAGGAAATGAGCCTGCACAAGCTAATCTTCGGCGACTCGATCCGTTTTTATGTTATTTTTCGCTTATGAGAAGGACATTGTTTGTATCTTCTTAAACCATTTATGCCTAGTGGACTCTCCCATCCTTCTAAATTGGATCAATTTATTTCCAAAATTAGGGATGTCTAGTATAGTTATTTCTCTATTTAGAATATTCCTTACAGAAATTCATCGAAACAAACAGCACAGACAAATATGAGACGCCGCATCATGCGGCGTCTCATCTGGATCTACGCTGTTTGCCAAGTTGTTTTTTTCTAGACGCTAGGTATAAATGGGTTAAAGACAATCCAGTTTAGGCGGAAAGTGGTGTCGCTGATAAGCCTTATCGACATGCGCTTGCATTAAGCTCCGTTTTTCCAGAGCGTGGCTAAATTAAAACATATTTTTTTGCAAATGTACAAATACCATAGTAAATACTATGCCTGAAAAAATGTAACTATAAATGTTAGGATATACAATTCTTTGGATTTAGCCATGTTTGTATTGTCTCTACAGTAGCACCTTGTATTTTTTGTACTTATTTAAAGGAACAATTCTTTATATTTGATATTAATACTAGTGTTATACGAACAATTATAACTTTTTTCTACCGGTGGGCAATATCATATCGGCAAAAGCCACCAACAGATTTCCAAGTAGAATTTCGTGGTCTAAAGCGCTAAATGACTCCCATCTTATATTGCATTTTCGTTGATAAAATCCTATAATAAGGTTGGTTGTTCTTCGACATTTAGATTGTCGGGTTTCGAAAAAAAAATCACCCTGTAATTTGCATGTTATTTCGCCATCATCAAGTACAGATCTCGGTCCCAGTGAATGGAATTCTCGTTGCCAAGTCGCGTCTCCCATAGGCGTTCTACGCTTGTATTCATTGATTCACATTTGGAATATTTCAATGCATGCGTGCACGAATGACTTGTTCGACGGTTTCTAGTTTGGGATATTTAATATCAATATTTATTCGCGAGTGTGTTATCGCTTCTGTTCATGCGAATTTGACGATAGCATCTTAAAATCCGCGTCTGAATGCACTAGACGTTTTTTTTAAATGTATATGATCCGTGCTCTGTGTATAGGGGGTTGAATGCATGTGCGTAAAGTGTCGTCCCAGATTAGCCTGTGCAGTCCTCATAGGCTAATCAGGGACGACACTTTCCGCCTAAACTGGATTTTCGTAAAGAAGGGTCTTCCTTTAAACAAAAACAAAAAGTGGAAAGTGTCGTCCCTGATTAGCCTGTGCGGACTACACAGGCTAATCTGGGACGACACTTTACGCACATGCATTAAACAACTTGTTCACAGAGCACAGCCCATTTATATATTGCAATCAATAGAATGGTAGTTCTGTAACGGCGATGGACTCGTGAATTCATTGATTTGATGAATAATTAATTGCCTTGATTTCACGATCATTATCACCTATTAAATAAAACAATCGGTTGAGTTCCAAAAATATATCAGCTTTTACAATGTATCACTTGTAGATCAAGGACGACACTATCCTCCCGCTTTTATGGAATTTTGCGCTTAGAGACAGTCTCTTTTAAACAAAAAACTATTCTAGGCGGATAGTGTCGTGTCTGATTAGCATGTGCGGTCTCCACATGCATAACGTCCCGTTTTTCTCGAGTGTGGCGTATATCTAATACTCTAACAACTCTGTCCGTACATTCGCAGCTCTGTTCTTCCATTTACGACTCTGTCCTTCACTTTATAGCACTGTCCTTCCATTCGCAGCTCTGTCCTTCCATTCACAGCTCTGTCCTTCCATCTACGACTCTGTCCTTCCATCTACGACTCTGTCCTTCCATTAACAGATCTGTCCTTCAATCACAGCTCTAATCTTCCATTCACAGCTCTATCCTTCTATTAACCACTATGTCCTTCCATTTACGACTCTGTCCTTCAATTTACAGCTCTATCCTTCCATTCACAGTTCTGTCCTTCCATTTACGACTCTGTCCTTCCATTTACGACTCTATTCTTCCATTCACAGCTCTGTCTTTCCATTCACAGCTCTATCCTTCCATTCAAAGTTCTATCCTTCCATTAACGACTCTGTCCTTCCATTTACGACTCTGTTCTTCCATTCACATCTCTGTCCTTCCATCTACGACTCTGTCCTTCCATCTACAGCTCTATCTCTGTCCATTCATTTATGACCGTGTCCTTCCATTCACAGCTCTGTCCTTCCATTCACCTCGCAAGCCCACGACCAAGGTTGACTCAGATCACGAACGTAAGAATTGAAATATCATCAGTCGTTTACCCACGTTTTATGTAAGTGATCGATTGACCATTTACTGCCAGTGAATTATTGTGTATTGAAAAGAAATTAATTATCATTAGGAGAAATGCGTATGCTGAAATGTAAAAGAAAACTTGATCTAAATTTTTAACGAAAAATAAATAGTGCTGCTGTTTGAACCCGCGCATGGTTACTCACGCTGCATGTAATAATACATTATTACTAGTATTCGAAGTATACTAAGCATTTGTGATTCACCTGGGAAGATTAAACAACCTTACCATATTTTTGGCTTAATGACACGGAACAATTTAGAGGTGCATTCCAACTGCCTGTTTTTCATATTTCACTCTACTAAATTCATTTGTCGTGAGTCACAGAGGAATATAGTCCACCCGTGAATGATACCTTGACGTCACTAGAACGACGTTCGGTATCATCTCAGTCTGCCTGCACGTGCCAAGCACGTGTCACGATTGCTGCGCCTTACGACGGAATTGCGAGTATGCTTCGCTGGAAATTCGCACATACCTATACGTGACAAGTTGATGAGTTTCTCGAAAGTCTCGGAGAGTTTTACTCGTGTAATTAGCTTATAATTGCATAATAATTGTACAGCGAAGTTGTAAAAAACAAAAGTAACACTTCCCTGCAGTTTACTTCTTTCACAAACGCAGCATGCGATTTACATTGACACGCGTTAGTAAGTTTAAATGAGTTTCATTTCCGGTAGACCTCCCCAAGCTTGTTCTAAACAAGTTTCCGGAACAGGAGTTATTTTAATTATTTTGATGTTTTGATATTTTGATATAATGTATTTATGTATGTGGACTTCACGGGCTAGTCTGGGACGACACTTTACGCACATTTTATACTGAGGCTGATCCTTCTCTCGCATCAGTGGTTTTTATGGCTGATTTTCTGAGTGAATATAATTTCGATCGTTTCTACGTCATCGGGATTGCTGGTTGACTCAGGAACCACTTACGAATGTCGGTGACGTAGAACGCTTGTTCCAGTACCAGATGACTGAGATGTTTACTCCATGTCAGCCGGTGATTGTGTTGGTTTCACTGACACTCACCGTCTGTTAATGTTTCACCAGGGATGTATCATTACACCTGACAGGCACCTAGGTATTACATCTTAGTATTAGCACCTCCGAATAACTAGCTGCGAATAAGTGTTAGCGTATCACAAGGTGTATCTACAAAGAAATGCTCTTATATAAGGGTTTCTGATGAACGCAGAGTCGTATGAGAGAATAGAGAGCGAATGTTGAGAAGTTTAGGTACTGTAGCAGACGTATATGTCAACATTGAATTAAATCAATTAATCATAGATTGCCAAGAGTAACTTGGTACATCCTTCCTTCCACGTATACATTGTTTGTCAGACCAAGCAATCGTTTACATTGAACCGTTACATGGTACGATGAAACTTACAATTTCAATCCGTTAGAGCAATTTGATTTTACGTTCAACAATAGCGTAAGCATTCGATTGGTGCAGCCGTTTTTGTGATCTTGCACATTTTTTCGATGCACCTTTAAAACATATCTCTTGCATACCTTCTATTTTCAGGCCTTGACGGGGCAGGAAAGACAACTCTGTTGTATCGCCTGAAGCTTGGAGAAGTTATCACCCATGTTCCAACTATTGGTATGCATGGTCTAAAATATGACAATTTACTTTAGTTCTAATAAACACCGACATTGCGGACAATTATTTCGGAAACCACATTTGCATGTGCATGGTTCATAAATTGAGATTCACAAAACAATTGTCAAGGGAAAATAAATCTAGCTTAGTTTGGCAGTTACAGTACACATTTAATGATATATTTCTTCGTTACGAACAATATATTCATGACATAAGCACCATTTTAGTATGCACATACTTATATGCTAACTTTGATATATTTTATTATTTCGCCCTGATCTTTGCTGTTAACAAAACATTTCAAATCAAGTTTACATTTTGACTAAAGTTTAAAGGTTTGGTACAACGAATAAGTGTTCCGGTAGAAAAGGAAGAGTCCCGCGAACCGGAATCGAACCAGTGACCTAAGGATGACAGTTTTATAACCACTACAGTCCTCCGCTCTACCAACGCTATCGCGGGATTGAAAAGTATCACGTATAATTATCAATCGCTTTAAATAATACTACCAAACTAGGTTTTCTCAAGTAGATCAAAGGGAGGCTACAAGAGTAACTCACAATAATTTATTAATAACTTCATTCCCCTGGACGACATCGCGTTAAACCGGGTCACGTGATCAGCTTACTTATACGTTACACGAATCAAAGCGCTGAGGGCACTTCTGATGTTTTCTAATGCGTTACATGAAATAATTATATTATATTGTTAATAAGCTTATTTAAACACGTCATGTATGAAATATCAAACGTTGGACCACGATCGGACTCAAACAGACATCGTTCAAAATAGGGTTAATATGCAGAAATACAATGATAGGATCGTTTAAAAACACGCCCCTGTTTCCAAATTTTAAGTAAATTACGCGTAATACATACTTCAAACTAGACATGGGGGGCTCTTATGAGCTTATCATAGGTTGAGTATAGCAAGTTTAAAGTCCATCAATTGAGGCACAAACTAATTAGACCCTTTTTACATTCCCGATATCAGAAGGGTTTGCCACCCCTTTGTAAAATGACTCGAGAACGAGGCTGACGATCTGGAAGCTGGAATTGTCTATATAGAGACATTATTGTGTTTTGTGTATACAATATTCAATAAAATAACTTCATGCTCTAAGCATAACTTAATATTACTGTTTTGAAGGGTAACGTCCCTTTTCAGCCACGTGTTTACCACATGACGGTCACGTGTCTTTCTTTCAGGGTTCAACGTGGAGCAGTTGCAGTACCGGAACATCACGTTCACAGCCTGGGACATTGGCGCCAGGGATAAGATGGTATGTCATGTGACTCAGAGTAACATACCACTGAATAGTCATGAACGATACAGATGAATTAAATGTTATTTTTCGACGAGATGCAGGAACTAAAACGTGCAATTTGTTCACACAACAGCAGTGAGCGATAATTGTGTAGGCTTAATTACATTATATTTATTTCGCCATATTATACGAACTATAAAATGGCTCAATCAAACTCGCGCATTTTATAAATTTATCGGACAATAGTATACATTATTTGAAAAGACATTTTTACTCGTTATTGCGCTACTGATAAAAATATGTTTTATATAACAACTCATGAAATCATAATCCATAATCCTGCAAAGAACAAATTTCATCGATATTGTGCTGTTACCCCTAACGTGTGAGTTAGCCAAAAAATATACATGTAATAAAGATTGACGTCACGTTACATGAACAGTATACGGACGTTTTGCAATGCATACATTTGCTGCTATTGACACGTACATCATAAGACACTACCCGCGCATTCTACCGTTTTCGTGTAAACGGACAACTTATATCCAAGTGATCGGAGGAGGGGGGGGTGATTAACAATAATTGATGAAGTCTTGTATTTTGTCTGTTTTAGGCACAATAATTCAAATGCATTTACTGTGATTTTTCAACAAGCGTTTTCGGACACACAATTAATCACTGCATCAAAACATGAAAGTAGAAACCTGAAAATAAAAATCTCAAAATACTGTGCTACCAACAAACAATTATAATTGTATACCAAAGACTTTCAAATCATACCAAAAAAGTTAAAATCTTCAAGTATTATTCCACATAATGAAACAAAAAAAAATACGAATTTCAAAATGTGAACAAGAATCACCACTGAAACTTTGGTTGGCTGATGGGGGACATGTTTTTACACAGGTCAAGTGGTGTTTCAGCAGAGATAGTTGTCATAGGGGTTGACGTGCAATTTACCGTAGCAAAACTACCGTCCAAGCCAAAAACTTCTATTGACTCGTCCGCCATGTTTCTGTAAAATAGCAATAATTTAGTTCTTTATTATATACATGTTTAATGCATTTAACAAACTACAGGTTGTATCAATCGTTGAAATAAAAAATCCCGTATTACGCTACTCGCTGTTTCCAATTCCGTATTACCATACTAGCCGGACTACTTCAACACATTTAATGACGTCACATTACGCGCACCGAAAATAGAAATATTTTATATTACGAAATATATTACGTAGTACATCGTTTGACGTCATTTCTGTGACGAAACACAATAGTTTTATCTAAACTCTATGGAATTTAAGGACATTCCATCGGACGTGATGTTTTTTTAATAGTAAACTATTTGTAACAAACATCGAACGAATTCAAAACGTATTTTGGAGTGTGTGTTTATCATGCATAAATGTATATTTCGATATGAATACAATTAAATAGTGTGGTTTAAACTAAGTTTCGATAAAGACATGGAAGATAGAAGTGGAAGTGCATATTGTTTCAACGTTTTTGTTATAAACAGCGGATTAAAGTTGTCAACTTTATTGTTATAAACATTGGATTAAAGATGGCATTTATTAAGGTACGCGTGTCGGAAACCTGTGTTTTCCCGGTTCGAATGTTTACACGTTAATTTACATAAACTGTATTCATACGCGTCTTAAATAAACTATGGCGTACCGTTTTTTGTCATTGTTTTGTCAGTTTTGTTAAAGTAAAAAATACAATTGTTAACTGTTTTCGTTAGTTGTTGTATATAATAAAAGGAATATTACGCTAGTCAATTGTTCCATGAGTTTGTATCACTCTCGTGGCTTGTGCTATTTCGCATCACACTCGAGGCTCCGCCTCTCGTGTGATACGTCATCACACAAGCCACTCGAGTGATACAAACTCTAGGAACAATTGACTAGCGTAATATTCCGTATGTATTAATGTTTCCCAAAAAACGCAGAGAGTTAATATAACTCACCAAAATAATCATTACTATCATTCCCATCATGATGATGATCATCATCGTTATCATCAGTAAAGTTGGTATCATCATTTGCAACAGCATTACCACCGGCAGCAGCATATATAAACTGTTTGTATTGGCAATCTGTGTTAAATTAGGTATGCCCTGAGAGAGAAACAAGAAACGATATTTTTTCAACTTTATAATGAAAGGGTAACCTTGATTTTGGATGATTAAGAATTTGCATTATTTTTCCAAAACATAGGCACATGTATATAATGTACACTTACGTGTGCGAATTACTGAAATCCCGTATAACTATAGGACATGCAACAGTGGCTATATCATGAATGCATATTCTTATAGAACGAAGTTTCAGCTAAAATAAATTTGAAATAAATAACGGACAGAATAACCTGCAAATTATATTCCTTAAACCGAAAAGAGTATAACAAATTCTCTACAGTCTCTTCACTTTTATTAACCAACAATTGTACATGCATGTGTGCGCAAGCTATCTATGTATAGATAACACATTCCAACGTTTTTTCCATACCAATACTAACCGCCAGTGTTAAACATAGGTAATCAATGAAGTGAATGAAACTGTTTCGAAGGTGATTAAAACATTTAGGAGGACAAAATAATGACATGTTAACTTCAATCACATATTGAAAATCTCAATAATTGATACATAATAATCGCTATAATCATACAAATGATTGATTCAGTTTATGCAATACTTGATACAGAAGTAGGAGCACACGTGTGTAGTATTAAATGCATATATCCTATGTAAGAAAGAATACTTAAAGGCCATGTTCTCATATTTAGTACTGACTTCCATATTCCTGTCAACATGATATATGTAAAAGTATAAAGAGCAGTGGAAGCGATGCCTCACTTTAATGCATTGCATTTCAACCCGCGAGGTATAAGGGGTCAGTTCGCGGTTAATGTGTTTGAATGTCAGAGTTAAAGGCCATGTTCTCATATTTAGTACTGACTTCCATATTCCTGTCAACATGATATATGTAAAAGTATAAAGAGCAGTGGAAGCGATGCCTCACTTTAATGCATTGCATTTCAACCCGCGAGGTATAAGGGGTCAGTTCGCGGTTAATGTGTTTGAATGTCAGAGTTTATATACAGGTCAGACCTAATGTGCTGATCGGAGTTCGCGGTCAGTAAAATCAGTCCAGAGAATCATGCCACAAAAAGCGCTCATTCAGGCTGGTCAGGGCCAACCATATGTACAGTTAGAGATAATGGCAAGAAGCCCTTTAATGTGTGCTGCGGTCAGCATCCCAGCATGATAAGGGTAATTTAGGGGCCATAAAAGTTGATAAAAAGTTGGCTGGTATGCCCAAACTTCACAAAATCTGGGGTACCTTCTTCGTTTCTAGTATTTCACAGCTGCACAGTGTTGTATTTACTACAAACATAAGAAATTATTATCAATGCAGATTCAATATCATTTTACTCAGTTGATTTTGAATATTCAAAGAATGTTTTTGATTGCCTCAACACAAATGTTTATTGGATGAAAGGGAGCATACTTTTTGCTATCATATATTTTTGCCATGCTTTGTTTGCTCATACATTAGCAAACACAGTTTAAACTAATCAAGTACATCCTGTAGGAGCTGTCTGATAAAAGTATACTTATTTTGCAAAAGTCGTTCAAGACGTCATAAGGACTAAATTTGCTAAGTACTATAACTCTGTAATAGTGTAATTTGTGAGTTGTTTACTTGGCCTGGAAATTATTTCTTAAATAGAATATGCGTAGGACTTATTTAAATCAATACATGATAATACCTTTGCATGTGTGTATCAGGGAACAATCCGAAATGAGAATATTTGCGGACAAGTTTGCTTACATGAACTGATTCATGTATTCATTATTGACCACTTTATTATGCCCCCTTCGAAGAAGAGGGGGTATATTGCTTTGCTCATGTCGGTCGGTCTGTCGATCGGTCTGTCGGTCCGTCCACCAGGTGGTTGTCAGATGATAACTCAAGAACGCTTGGGCCTAGGATCATGAAACTTCATAGGTACATTGATCATGACTCGCAGATGACCCCTATTGATTTTGAGGTCACTAGGTCAAAGGTCAAGGTCACGGTGACCCGAAATAGTAAAATGGTTTTTGGATGATAACTCAAGAATGCATACGCGGCCAACAGGGCGAACTCTGAACAATATAACTGAAGCAACTGGTCTGTAATCCTAAATCTATAATTATCAGTCCAATGAGACATCATCCTTTGAGTAAAATAAAGTGGATCAGTAAACATATTATCAGAATATGATTTCTTTTTTTTATATTTTGTATATTAAATATTGTGTTAATGTTTAATTTTGTTGATTAATATAAATATAAGCAGGACAGGGGAGGTAATACACTATTATATCTTTTTTATATACAGGGGAAACAAATGCAATAAGTTAAAATTTCATGTTTAATGAATAGAGGATATCACCCCTCCCAATTTTTTTTAAACATCATGTAATAAATTACCACACCCCACATTAAACCCCCCTCTCACCCCCAACCCCCCTACCCCCTACCCCCCCACCCCCCACATTATTACCCCCTCTCACCCCCCACCCCCCCTACGCCCCCACCTCCCACCCCCCAATTTTTTTTTTAAACATCTAATAAATTACCCCACCCCACATTATTACCCCCTTTCACCCCCCCTACCCCCCCCCCACCCCCCACCCCCACCCCCCATTTTTTTTCAAACATCTTATTAATTACCACACCCCACATTATACCCCCCTCTCACCCCCCTACCCCCCCAACCCCCCCTACCCCCCCAGCCCCCCCCACAAAACAAAAATATTTTTTTTTAAACATCTAATTAATTACCACACCCCACATTATTACCCCCTCTCACCCCCCACCCCCCTAACCCCCCCACCCCCCACCCCCCCACCCCCCCATTTTTTTAACATCTTATAAATTACCACACCCCACCTTATACCCCCCCTCTCACCCCCCCACCCCCTACCCCCCCCCACCCCTACCCCCCACCCCCCCTACCCCCCCACACCCCCACCCCCCCAAATTTTTTTTTTTTTTTTAAACATCTAATAAATTACAACACCCCACATTATAACACCCCCTCTCACTCCCCCCTACCCACCCACCCCCCTCCCCCCTACCCCCCACCCCCCAATTTTTTTTAAACATCTAATAAATTAACCCCACCCCACATTATGACCCCCTCTCACCCCCCCTACCTCCCCACCCCCCACCCCCCCAATTTTTTTTAAACATCTTATAAATTACCACACCCCACATTATACCCCCCTCTCACCCCCCGTACCCCCACCCCCCTACCCCCCTCCCCCCCCCACAATTTTTTTTTTTTTTAACATCTAATAAATTACCACACCCCCACATTATTACCCCCTCTCACCCCCCACCCCCCCTACCCCCCCTACCCCCCAATTTTTTTTTAAACATCTTATAAATTACCACACCCCACATTATACCCCCCTTTCATCCCCAACCCCCCCCTACCCCCCACACCCCCTACCCCCCCCCCCCACCCCCATGACTGGCAGATGACCCCTATTTATTTTCAGGTCACTAGGTCAAAGGTCAAGGTCACAGTGACAAAAAACATATTCACACAATGGCTGTAACTACAATGGAGAGCCCATATATATTTTTTTTAATTTAAGAAAACAATACTTGATATGTCACCTTCAGCAAAATATATCGTATTTAATCATAAAATGAACTTAAGATAAAAACATTTAACATTAAATATGAGCCGTGCTCTGTGAAAAAGGGGTTTAATGCATATAAAATGTCTTCCCAGATTAGCCTGTGCAGTCTGCACAGGCTAATCAGGGACGACACTTTGCGCCTAAACTTGATTTTTGCTAAGAAGAGACTTACTGTAAACGAAAAATACCTAACAAGCGGAAAGTGTCGTCCCAGATTAGCCTGTACGGACATCACATGCTAATCTGGACGACACTTTACGCACATGCATTAGACACCTTTTAGCTCGGCTCAAATACATGTATAAGACGTTGTTACTTATTAACCATCTAAATCATACACAATCACCCCCAAAACGTTGGTAATAAGTCTGCACGCGGTTATATTTTTTTTTTATTCATTTATGAAACATAATACAAAATACTTGTATATTTTGACATGATTTGAATGTATTTTGAATCTTATCTATGATATACATATATGCCCCTATGACATGTATGTTTGGATAATGCTTGACAATCCTTGCTGCAAAATGAATATTATAATGAGTATCGCAATTATTTGGTTTTTTACTTCAAGATATTTTTTTCAATACAATACAATAGTTTTATTGATTTTTATGGTTTCCTATTTTTGTCAAATAACGGGCCTAAATTGAATCAGCTAATTATGTTGCCGTTATGAAGGTCAAGGTCTGGTTTGTTTTCTTTTCAGGCGTGACAAGGAAGGAAAGCACAATAAAACAAAAACAACATATACCATATGCGATTAAATAATTTTTGTAGCACAGTTCTTTGTAACAAGAACAGAATAAACAACAACACCAACAAAAGCAAGCAACCAAGTTAGTTGTATTTGTTGTTAAATTATGCAACATGACGACACTTCTACACTTCCGGGCTCCCAGGACGAGTATAGGAATCCTCACATCAGGAAACTCGGTCGGGGCTGCTAGGCGCTAACTCGTACACCCATAGCATGTTTTTCTTCAGCTCTCCGTGGCTGCTTTAGTCGCTGTTTTCACAGAATGCGCTTTCAGTCTATGAAAAGTTGAAGTCTGCGGCACACGTATCGTTGAAACTGACAAGGAAACACATCCTCACGAGTCCCAATACGTGACGCACATCCGGTCCTGCTGCTGTCCTGAGGCCACAGATTCTCTCTGCTTTCCGTGAACAGGTAACCTCGCGAGGAATTCTTCAATCAATGCCTCTAACCCATATGAGTCATACACGGCAATTACTGGTGAAGTTAGCGGTCCACTGTTACATTTTGAGCTTCACCGTCCAGGATTTAAGCATACTTTATTTAGGCTATACGAAATACACATTTAATTGTTCAAAAATACCCTTAAACTAAACATAGTATGTCCATGTTTTCGCAATTTGTCATCAGTGCTCCTTAAAAATATAGTACTAGTGAATGAAAAGAAAACCTATCAATTTTACCTCTTTTTTATCAGTAGTCGGGCACAAAGTAAAGCCATCAACCGTCACTAGCTCAACTGTCAGGTGTCTTGCTAGGTTCGAAGAAAACATATTCAGATCCTTTGTGCCGATGATGTTATACAGTGGTATTAAATGAAAAAAATACTTTCAAATAAATAACACGTATGTAACGTGACATAAACAAGCTATATTGTGTTTAATTTATACACATTTTGTAATTGAAGTTTTCATGTATATATACCATTGCTTAAATTTATAGATATGCTGATAAAAAGACGGTAATTGAAATAAAAATGACACTCATCTTGATACTACAGCATTGCCTTCAAATATGAAAAACATTTCAATAGTTTATATCATCTAAGTTGAATTATCTGAACTTGAGTTGACCTCTCAATACAGGAATGATCAGGGTCTATTTCAAAAGACAAATTTATGTACCATAAAACAAAGAAGAATAACAAATCTGATATCTGCATCATTAGCCTCGTAAGTGGCAAGCACCATTCAGGCTGGCATGTAGCATCAAAGCCGCTCCACAGTTACTATTAATGATCTATAATACAAATTTGACTCTTCTCTGAGATTTGTATCAGCATGAATACTCATCTTTCAAAAATAATATAAATGACTACAGAAATACCAATAACATATGAAATATTATTTGATGAATCTATTATGTTACCTGAACCGAGCTGCGATTTCGTTGTATTTGAACATCAATTACAAATTGATTTACGGCAGCGAGGTATTTCTAAAACTGTCTGTGACTCTGTTTGACGCCTGTTAATAGCAAAGAATGCGGCCTCTCATTTCGGTATCTTCAATTAATTGCACCACTTGAGCTTGTTTACGCTTTAAAAAAATAGTTCAAAAAGAAAGAAACGCTCTGAGTAAATACATAAAAAACAATCGAAAATACACAATAACAATAGAAACATTCATTTCAACAAAGATATGTAAGACTACAACCTTTTACATAAAGGGCACAATAGCATTTCATTATAGACCCACACTTAAATGTAGAACCAACATATCGCATATAAATAGAAGAAGAAGGCAGTTCATACTGATAATCTTAATATCATTTCAAGCTTTTAATAACCTTTAATACGTTATTGTCATTATGTCTTATGAAATAATGCGTACAAAGTGAAATTTTATTTACATTTCTTTACAGAGGAAAGGGGTGTAATAACATGATTTCACGTGATAATATTTGTCAAGTTTATGTTTAAGGTGAATTTTACGATTATTAATGTTCAAAATAAGCGAGTGATGAAAGCAGACATACATACAGAACAACATAAGTACATGTATAATTTTCCTAGTTTGAGCGCAGCGAATTAGTAGGCAATTGTTATCCATTGCATAAGAAAACCTCCGTTACGGGTCGCTAAGTGTATTGTATTGGCGGGTAATAATGCGCGTGGAATAGACATTCTGTCATGGGTAACTGACCAGTGAATACGTTAATTTCCGTAATATTTTATTGGATATAAAATATTGAAAAGTTTTCTCGTGAAAATGATTATCTGCGGGAATAAAGTCTGTTCCTGTATACGCGCTATGAGCATGTTATGCGTTATGCAATCTAGTATATCAAAGTGCGAATTTTTCACGTTTGTTTTTGACATACGTTATACATTTGTCATCTGGTCGTACGGAAAGATACCAAAATACAAGCTGTATTTTCAATTTGATTCGCTCTTGTTGAATATTTAAGAGACGTATTTGGTTTATGGGATAAATGCTTCTTAAAAATGTAATCGTGGTTGATATTAATACTTTGTTTTCTTGTCATAAAAAGAAGAGGACCAAACTGATAACTGAAGTTACTTGACAGACCGCTTACCTTTTCGGCTAATTGGAATACTTTTTTCCCCTGATTTTTCATTCATAAAATGGTAAATTACAGTTTAACAAATTGACAAAGAACCTGGCAGACGTGACAAGAACTCATTTTGCCAAGCATGCTTAATGGACTTTAGCCACCCTTGATTGGAGCATTTTGATTGTTATGTATCGAAACTCTGGATTGGAGCATTTTGATTGTTATGTATCTACACTCTGGATTGGGGAATTTTGATTGTTATGTATCGACACTCAGGATTGGAGCATTTTGATTGTTATGTATCGACACTCTGGATTGGAGCATTTTGATTGTTATGTATCGACACTCTGGATTGGAGCATTTAAATTGTTATGTATCGACACTCTGGATTGGCACATTTTGATTGTTAATAAACTTTAAAATGCTTCATGACGATGTTCAATATTTCGTACACAATATATGTGAAAATATCCATTTATTGTCTTTTTTTCCCTATAATTATACAAAACCGATTATATATAAAGGAAGTCCTCATTTTTAAATACATTTGTCAATTATTTAAGGAGATAAGGCATTTTCAGATACATTTTGAGGACAAAAATTCTTATTAACACCCGTTATTTGTTTTAGCTAAGGCAAGTGAAATACTGTATACTCGTAATTAGCGAATTCACGCTGTGTAAAACGCTAGAGAAGCAAATACAATTGAGAGATTAACCTTTTAACAAAAAATTCGTTGTGCAACGAACTTTTGCATTTATTTTATAGTTAGGAAACGATGTGCAGTTATACTGAACTTAATTAATTTATATATGTTATTCAATGGTAAACAATGACATTTCTTTTTAAGAACATGACTATTCAAGGAAAATGAGCTACCCCAATCTGGAGCCCATATCAAATCAGCAATCAATAAAACAAAATGTGTTCGTTTGACATTATGTCGTTTCGACTCATGATTTGATAGGAAGACGACCCCTGACATATAAGAGCCTAATCCAGGACCAAGTTCACATGTTTATTGCAATAAACAAACCTTTATTTGTTGTTTGGAGACTGTGGATGTGTCACAGAATAATCGGAATAAAGTTCAAACAGTTCAAACGAAAAAACACGTACATGTATCCACGATTGAAACTACACGACAAGTTTACCCACGCATATTGAGTTTATGGGCAATCACGCGAAAATACAATACACCATATTACGATTTTCGAACGCATACTTAATTTTGCGATACCCTATACATGTAGTTATATCGCAAACACACCTAGTGCTGTTGCGCTTGTTATCCAGAGGTCGAACGTGCGAAACGAGTAATTGCTCTTATGGTACAACAAGTCAAGTCAATTTTATTGGCAAATACATTACATCTAGTACATAGCCAAACAACATACATAAGACATGTAGTGTCGGTGTAAATAAATGCTTATTCAACATGGTGGTGACAAGTATAGTTTTTATAAAGGGCATTAAATAATAATTCATGGATGGTTGTGTAAATGTTGACTACAATAACATATGCAAAGTGAAACCAACTCGTAGACAACATAAACTAGATCAATATTGCTGACATTGGTTACGGTAATACTACAAAAAAACAATGTATACACATATGCTTAATTAAAATTAATTTTGACTAGATCTCATGTCAAAGGCCATTCTACTATTTTAGCTAGTTTAATTAGTATCGTCATATTTTTTAGTAGACATAAGTTGCTTAAATTTTATAATAGAAGGCAGGTGTAGATAATATTTAGGTAACAACAGTTTTCTTAAATCCCTATACAATTGACAAATTAACAAAAAATCGTATTCATTATCAATTACACCCATAATACACCTTGTACATACTCGTACGCTGCTTGGAATATTTTTTATATATCTACCTTCTTCAATGAATTTGCAGAAGGGCGAAGTCGAGTCAAGAAAATTATATCCCTAACATTTACAACAATATCTGAGTAGCTTTAAAATTGAAATGTGATTTGAATAAACGATAAGTATCAAATTTGGGTAAGTTATCATAATCACTTACCCATGTTGTAAACTGATAAACTTTATACGGTGACAGATACAATTAACATCGCTTGTGGTTATCTCAGATTTATAATAAACAAGACAATCCTAATTCCTGGAGCAATATCTTGAGTTTATTACCCCAGTTAGTAATATGCGAATTAACGCCGTCTAAATGTAGCAAGAATTTATAAACTAAGGAATCTGGATTCTTCTGTATTTTGAACCAAAATTAAATGATACGCATCTTTTTTACACACTCTAAAAAAATTGGGTTGCAAACCGTAAGATAATATTGCTGTTACGTTCTATCTATGAACTACGAAAAAGGATACTAATCACAAACATATAATAAAGAACATTTACACATATAATCAGCACAAATATATGAATAAAACAACAATAGCAATACGTGTGTTAACAGAATTGTTAAAAAGATGCTTAATGATAAGCAATGAAATCCACTCTATGCACATCGGTTTGACAATGAATGAGCATTTCCAGGTACGTACATTATAATACTAGCATCCAACTACCTCCAACGAAAATAGAAGGAAATTCACATGTGTTGCTCCATCTCACTTGACCTTCGGGACACAAAAGTGGACGACAGTCATCCTGAAGAAAATCTTCGTTTGATATGCAATAATAGTTTGACGTCTAAACCTGAATCAAATTTCATTACAATGTTGTGCTCTCTACTGGTTAGAAGATCCTTAAATCAGTAATATAAACACAGAACATACAATGACATATACATACTCAATATTTATGTATATATGATTATATTTACATGTATCAAAATATCGGTAGAGGAAATAATGTCTTTTTATATATAAATGTTTATATATAAATAAAATGTTAATATGAATTAAACATAAATTAAACAAATACACAGCACAGTATTTATTTTTAAAAGAAAACAATTAAACGACTTGATGCCTTTGGAAACCTATAGATCAAGCTTTGTAAATAAAAAAGTCGACTATTTTATCTTTTACCTTTCTTATTTTGTGACAAACCATTTTTTCCACCTTCTCTTGAGTCACAGAATCATAGGAATCGTATGATCCAAGAATCATGACAAGATTTCCCTGAAGAATGTCTCGATGTAAATAATTGTTGTTATGGGCAATGCATATATCGTTTACTTTTCTTCTTTCGAAATATATTGTTTTGCTACAAAGATAACAGTACACGTTTCGAAACACTTGAGACTGGAAAGAAAAAGGGGCAAATGTTGCATTAAAGCGATGACACTTTTCCTCAAGTTTTAGAAAGGCATCACTTTCCGTTGGCGGATAAATATCCGTGTATTCTTGAATAACATCCGAGTTGCAAAATGCTGATGACATATCCATATCTTCAGGTGCCCGAAAAATAAGAATATATTTACTATTTTCTCCTGCGAGAAGTTTCTGAATTTCAAATGAATACGAATTAAGGCCTCCTTGACCCGACGTTTGATATGCCTCAGATGCTAGTATTTTGGTGTTGTTTGGACCAATCTTGTGTCCTGTGTGGGGGCAATGTTCATATATGGCCGAGTTGGATCTGGCTACATGTTCTTTCAGTCTTATGTCCAATGATCTTCCTGTTTCACCTATGTAATCGTTTTTGCATTGTTCACACTGTATGTAATAAACCACCCCACACTTCTTCAATTTGTCTTTTTATCTTTAACGTGAGTTAATTGTTGTCTGATTGAGTTATATGGTCGATGGTACATGTTGACACCATTTTTCTTGAATGTTCTGTGCAGAGCTTCTGATGTGCCCCGGATGTATGGCATACCAATATTGATCTTTTGGTTTTTGTTTGTGGATTTATCAGATGGTGTTTTGTCTTTCTTTTATTGGATGATCGTAAACATCCACTTTAGATAACCGTTGGCCCTAAGTGCAGTTTTGCAGTGTTCAATTTCTAGT
Organism: Dreissena polymorpha; assembly: GCF_020536995.1. NCBI lineage: Eukaryota > Metazoa > Mollusca > Bivalvia > Myida > Dreissenidae > Dreissena > Dreissena polymorpha. The sequence continues at coordinate 63,825,350 of NC_068359.1, forward strand.
TTTTGGTCATTTTTCTCACTTGCTATTTTCTCTGCTCGGTGGAATAATGTCCTGACAACGGACCGTTTGCGATCTAAGTGGTGGTTTGAGTTGAAGTTCAGGTCGGTGTGTGTTGGTTTTCGGTAAACAGTAACCTTGGTGGAACCATCGTCGTTCACGTGAACACAAGTGTCCAAAAAAGGGTATCTTACCATCTTCCTCCTGTTCCGACGTAAACTTAATGTGTTCGTCTATGGAGTTCAAGTGTGAGGAGAACGACTCAATATTATATTCATGAAGTTTGGTCTTGGTGTCATCCACGTACCTGAACCATAGGGAAGGTGGGTTCTTGGCGGTGTCTAAGGCCTCCTCCTCAAAGTGCTCCATATATACATTTCCAATGATAGGCGAGACTGGAGAACCCATGGCTGCACCCTGTTACTGCTGAAAGAACTGCCCTCTATAAACAAAATATGTGCTGTTCAAACACAGTTCTAGAAGTTCCCAAACTGAGTCTACACTTAATTCAGTCCTGTTTGATAGTTTATTGTCTTTTTCTAATCTGTCTTTAATCACTTTTAAAAATTTATCTACAGGGATACTTGTGAACAATGCTGATACATCATAAGACACTACTTTTGTTCCCGGTGGTACTTCCAGTCCCTTAATCTTTTGAACAAAGTCAACACTGTTGACGATGTGGTGCTCCGTCTTACCCGCTAAAGGGCCAATAACGTTGGCTAAATACTTGGCGGTGGGGTACATAACGCTGCCAATGCTCGACACTATGGGGCGTAAGGGGGCATCCTTCTTGTGGATCTTGGGTAGACCGTAAAGTTTGGGTAATTTTTCTGAAGTTGGATAAAGTTTTTTGTATAAATGTTCGGGGGTGTTGTCCTTTTTAATGTCTTTAAGTTTCGAAATAAGTTTGTTTTTGACAGATTTGGTGGGGTAATTCTTCAACTTGACATAGGTATCCGTGTCCGACACTTGTTTTCCCATGTTGTCCTCATTTTCGACTTTGTTCAATACAACTGTTGTTCTCCCTTTATCAGCGGGTATGATCACAATCGAGTCATCCCAGCCTAGATCTGTCAAGGCTTCTCTCTCTTTTAAAGTTATGTTACTTTTTGGTAGTTTACTGGTTTTCAAAATGTTCACTACATCTGCACGTAAGCTATCTGCAGCCGACTTGTCAGTCATTAGGGCACATGTCGCGTCAGTAGATGCAATGATTTTATCATTGGGGATAGTGGGTGGGGTAACGCAAAAATGTAATCCTTTCTGAAGGCTCCAATTTCCTGTCAGATAAATTTCTTACCCATTTGGAAGTGTCAATTTTCGGTATCCCATCCTGTTCTCCCTTGGTAGTCCCGTTTCTTTTCGTTAAAAAGAGCATCGCATTTCTCACGTTGTCTTTGTTTACATCCGTCAAAAGTTTTCTCGTGCGCATGCGTAAACAATGTTTTCGTTCTAGACCAGACTTCCGATGACAACACCGCACTTAATTTTTCACTAATTTCATTCGATATTTCATTCAATTTCTTCAGAGTAAATTCAGTCTGATGGATCCTGACTTGTAATAATTTCTTTTCAGCGTTATGTATGATTTTTTGGGCGTTAAAACCCTGCACAGACGTTTTTAATTTCAAACTATTGGGCGTGATGTTACCATGGCGACATCGTATATTGAAATGTTGATGATTTTTCCAACGTGCCAACTTTGCCTGTGTTTTCTCTCCCTGTCTTACCAACTTGAGAACTTCTCGTCCATGTTGACAAAGAATACAACTATGAAGGTTGTTTCTTGCTCTGGATTCATCATTTGAGTCAATCAATTCCATAACTCAGAGCACGTCACGTGACTCGCTCAGCTGACCAGCACATCGCTGATGAAGACTATGTGATATAGTCGAAATATTCGAGTAAGCAACTATTGCTCTGAGTTATGGAATTTATTTACTAAAATGATGAATCCAGAGCAAGACAACAACCTTCATAGTAATATGTATGTTTGTATTGTATTGCTTATATGTACTTTCAATGATCTAAATAAATAGTGTTTAAACCAATAGATTGTTAAAGCGCATGTTTGAAATGAACACAACCCATTCAAATTTATAAATAGTGAGTCATAACGAAAATGTCGAGGTGTGTATGCACTGTGTATCATCATATTTATGTTATAGAGATAACTAAGACAAAATAACAACAACATGTCCCTTTTATGAAAGCATAGAAAATATGATGAAAATGGCATTATGAGAACCAGATAATATAAATTAAAATTTGCAATCACCATCGTATTAGGTCAATGTATATTGTTAAAATATCGAATACTATCACACTTAAAATATAATTTCATGATGAAAATTGCCTTTTAAAAACTTTAATTTTTGACACCATATACAAATTCAAAATATACAATAAGAAAATTAATGAAAACACGGAGTGTATATTGACAGGAGATGAATCGAGTATTCGACCCTTACTGTAGTAAATTCAATCTTATGCAAAAACTATTCATCCGATTTTATTGGTTTATACGTTATCTTGTTGCTTATTAATTCCTCTTTCAAAAAAATATAACTTTTAGTATATTCCCGTTGTTATTAATGGATTTATAGCGAGTTAAACACAAGAAATACACATTTTATGTTTTACCACCGCGCGTTTTAACGTGTTGTGGCTATCGATCTTTTACGATTAGCGTACAGCGAAGCGCCGAGGTTATACATTTTGATGTACCCACTCACGTCTTTTGTTAAATTATAGTTTCATTTCTCGGCCGATTTTGACAAATTATATATCATTAGAAAGCTTACGTTACGTAGTAAACAGATATATCAATATATATTAAGTTTTTCTTCTGATTTTGACAGCCCGGCGAGTTATAACTTTAACTTTTGCAAATATCATACCGTTTTGGAGTTTTAGAATCAAGATTTACGGTTGACATGTTCGTACTTAATACCAATTTGTAGCGTTTATATTTGGAGTTCAGTTTTAAAAATTACATCTTGCTTAGGAGAATAGAATTCTGTATACGATAGAAAAAAAATTTGTTTAAAAACGAAAGTAATTAAGGAATGAAGGCGGGAAAATGTAGCGCGCGTTCCTAACGCACTGAACTGATGCTACGGTCTTGGCGATTATGCTTTTGTTTAGAAACCGGCCATTGAATTTCTTTTGCCATCTTATTATATTTTTTATGGAATATATTGTAGTATTTTGTTCACGAAACATATCAATAAAGCTTATTATAAATGAATCTTAATAAATTAACGAGTTCAGCTCTTGTTTATATATATATTGATATATCTGAAAACTACGTTACGTAAGCTTTCTAATGATATATAATTTGTCAAAATCGGCCTAGAAATGAAACTATAATTTAACAAAATACGTGAGTGGGTACATCAAATTTATGACCTCGGCGCTTCGATAAAAGATCGATAGTTACGACACGGTCACGTGACTTAGACACAACAAGATATTTGGCGTAACGGTCCCGTTTCTTATCCGTGTAATCTAGAATCCGTGATGAAAATAAATAAAAAACAAGATGTGTTTGTGAAACACTATGTCCCCGTATATGACGTTTGACCTTGAAGGATGACCTTGACGTTGACCCTTCACCACTCAAAATGTGCAGCTCCATAAGATACACATGCATGTCAAATATTAAATTGCTAGCTTCAATATTGCAGAAGTGACATTACATGAGCAATTTTGACCAATATATTTGACCTTGAAGGATGACCTTGACCTTGACCTTTCACCACTCAAAATGTGCAGCACCATGAGATACACATGCATGCCAAATATCAAGTTGCTATCTTCAATTTTGCAAAAGTACTCATCAAATGAGCGATTTTGGCCACATATATTTGACCTCTGACCTTGAAGGATGACCTTGACCTTTCACCACTCAAAATGTGCAGCTCCATGAGATACACATGCATGCCAAATATCAAGTTTCTATCTTGAATATTGAAATATTGCAAAAGTGTACATTAAATGAGCGATTTTGACCCATATATTTGACCTTTGACCTTAAAGGATGACCTTGACCTTGACCTTTTACCACTCAAAATGTGCAGCTCCATGAGATACATATGCATGCCAAATATCAAGTTGCTATCTTCAATATTGCAAAAGTTATTGCAAATGTTAAAGTTGGCGCAAACCAACAGACCAACCAACCAACAGACCAACAGACAGGGCAAAAACAATATGTCCCCCACTACTATAGTGGGGGACATAATAAATCTGCGAGCAATACTTTTTACTCACGAATTAGGTAGTCATAAAGACAGCGCTGTTGACCCTGTTTTGTTGTTGATGCATTACTTGTTACCCTAGCAATGCACATGGTGTCAACCTTTCTCTGTAGCTGTTTTATCCAGCTTTAACCTTTAAAGGGATCTTTTCACGCTTTGGTAAATTGACAAAATTGAAAAAAGTTGTTTCATATTCGCAAATTTTCGTTTTAGTTATGATATTTGTGAGGAAACAGTAATACTGAACATTTACCATGGTCTAATATAGCCATTATATGCATCTTTTGACGATTTTAAAACCTAAAAATTATAAAGCGTTGCAACGCGAAACGATTGAATAATTTGGAGAGTTCTGTTTTTGTCGTTAAATTTTGTGAAACTACGAAGATTGCTTATATTAGGTATAAAATATGTCAAGTATGTATAATCGGCGGAATAGCTCAGTAGGCTAAAGCGTTTTTACTTCAGGACTTTGGCAGGACTCCAGGGGTCACTGGTTCGAAACCTGGACCGGGCAATGTTCTTTTCCTTTTTTCAATTTTATTCTTGATTTTTTACTGGAGCTTTTACGATCCATTGTTTACATTTATCGATATAAAGCATTTAATGAATAAGTTAAAAAATGCCAAAATCTGTGAAAAGGCCCCTTTAATGACCTTTACATAACGCCAGCAGACATAAATGAATATACTCGAATATTTCATAGGCTGATTCGAAATAAATCTTCTGTACTTTGGCTACGTCGCCGTATCTGTACACAGCGAAATGAATGCAACACTTTTCAATTTAGGGAATTCCGGACTAAACTCGGCATTTTCAAACGACACATAGAAACAAATTGTGTCTCGCAGAATTTCAGGGTCTGTACTCGGTCACTATATAGTGAGCGGATGACATAATTGACTATCGATAAACACAGTTTAGCTTTCAAAATGAGAAAACAAAACCACCGAAATAGTATAGTGTCACAATAAGATAAAACTCATTTAATTATCTAACCACAAATGTTTGCCGTACTCGGTCAGCACGTCTGGAAATCGTTTCTGATCGCCTGAATATTCTTCCCTTTTTTGCCAGTTTGCTATATTTAAAATTCAATTTCATATCAAAAAGCATTGTGCTAAATTGTGCATGCATTTTACAATGCGTAATGGGATTTTTTAAACCCGCGTCATACGAAAATGGGTATTATGCCATATGCGCCCATCATAGCTATAGCTCATTCAGTCTGCGCATCTCTCAGTCTGGTCAGGAGATACATAATGAGACCATACAACCTTGGGTGATATTATAGCGGACAGCACCCCTGACCAGACTGCGCAAATGCACAGGCTGGGATTGAGCTACGCTCGATGTCAAGTAGGTCAAGCGAGTTGAGTATCGTGTTATTTCTTAAAAGTTGACCCAGCATTTGTAAAAATGTTGCAAGACATGTACATTTCCAGAAAGGAAATTCATTTCTGCGTTGAATAAGACCAAGAGCGTGAAAATCGCTGCAAAATTAATGACGTAATGGCTGTTCAAAGCGATGCAACCTGTTTTGGGGTGATTTTGAGTTGAATACCTTGGTAGAATGTAGAAAAAAAACATGGTTACATTCCTTGTTGGCTATTTGAAAGAAAAAAACAAATGAGTAAAAGTAGTACAAATACACAGATTTAAGCTGACGAGACACAATGTTAGTTTTGCCTGTTCATAAGCTAGGGCAATATTGTTACTTAAAGCTTCCAGGGACGAGCCCATAGAGCTGTTACATTAAAAATGTCATTTGTGGGTGACATACACTTCAAATTATATAAGGTGAATATTTTATAACAAGTGATTAAATTTTTTCCGATTAGATCACACACACAGGCAATAAATATATGGTTTAAGTAAACATTGATGTCTGTGATGCCCTAAAAAACAATCAATCAACCTTAAAAGTATTTACCTAATAACGTACTGAAAGTATCAATAAACCACACACAATTTACAATAACAGATAAATCACATAAACACATAAATAAAAGATAGTTGGCAATATTTACTTAAACTTATTTAAAGATTAAAGTTACACATGTTGTTCTGATTAACTGTTTACATAAGCAACTTCAGGAGGCAACTAAACACAGTCTTTTATTTCATGTAATTGAGAATAAAGCATTTATATTATTTGCCAAAAAGGTTGCACATTCATCAAAGCTCGAAGTGAATTTAATAAATTATATAATATTATATAAAAATAATATGGTATCTAGATTCGTAATAAGATTTTTCTAAAATCTGACCTGATGATCTATTTAAGACGCTCATGACCTAGAAAAATTTGATCAAAATGTGGCCTTTGGAGTAGTCATGAGCTTAAAGTTGACGACTCATACCACACGACGCCGGATACAGGGTGATCACAATAGTTAATTTTGAGCACCACGTGTTCAACAACATTATCATCTTCAAGAACAACACCAAAAACTACATAGTAATACCAATATTACTTCTTACACCAAGTAAGTATGTCAATAAGATCTTATAATAATCTTATAATAATCTAAGTTTACTCGAACTGCGTAATTTCAATATAAAATATCACACTTTCTACCGAATTCAAAAGGTAATCGTCTGCATTTACTATTCCCTATAAACCGTTGCAAACAATTTTACAACAACAAACCAAAGCAAATGCATTATGAAATATGGACATGGCACATGTTCTTAAAAGGAAACGCAGTTCATGGTATCTGAGTGGACATGACATTGTGAGAATATGTATACAATAACGTCTATAAATTGACATTTGAATTAGATAAGGGTAATCAAACCTTAACTTTATCTCATGCCAAATTATCAGGTATAGTTTAGAGAAAAGCGTATGAAATTGGGGGTGGCTGCAAATTATACAAAAACACAAAATGATGTTGTTCGGTGATTGGCGTAGTGGGACATTGCATTTGATAAGTCGCATAGTTTATTCAACCGACATTTGGAGAATTCGGATATGAGTCTTGTTCGAGCCTTTTTATCCCATTGTCATGAGTGCCCTTCAATAACATATATTTATACAAGATAAGTATTGATGCAAAGCATCAAAGGGCGTTGGGAATTTCAGTGTAAAAAGGCACTCAATGAAGTTACATGAAACGATTTGATTTTTTTTCTACTGTGAATATTAATATATTGGCCGATTATTTTAAACAAAATAGAAAAAGATACTGGTATAACCATTATCTATGATTTTGTGTTATAACCCCCAAATTACCATTATTTATGATGTTCTGTTATAACCCCCAAATAACCATTATCTATGAATTTGTGTTGTAACCCCAAATATTTCATAGTTCATTTTATTTACATTGGTTTCCTTATTTTACTGGCATCCGTGTGCAGTTTTCATTAATGGAACAGAACTGTGTAGGTTTTAAAAAATCTGCTTCATCTTGTAAGCGTAATTTCATATTTTTCTCAACTTCAAGGGGAGATGATTCTGAACTTATTCTTACGTTGCTGATTTACGATAGGGGTTGAGTACTCATTGATATGAAAACACTGTAAAAGTTTGGAAAAAAATTAAATGAAAACTGTAAATGGCATAAAGAAGCTGCATTTCACAATACTTAGAAATTCAGTAAAAGATCATTATAGATTTATTGCTCCGATATTCATCATTTTCAATAGGGTTCGAGTAATACTGATATAAAAACACTTAACAAGTTTGGAAAGATTCAGACGAAAGTTGTGAAATCTTTTAAACAAGTGGAAATTGTTTGTTTTGTCAAATTTAATAGAAAAAATTCTGGACTTATTGTCCCGATATTTCTCATTTTAAATGAGGTAAAAATGCTCATTGATATGAAGACACTGTAAGTTTGGAAAGAATCTGATGCAAAATGTTGACATAATCACCTAACCAAGCAGTTTTTCACTTTTATTTTTAAATTCAAAGAGACATAATTCTGGATAAGCGGCTGCCTCCTTTATCGCAACTCATTGTTATAATCAATAATACGTGTCGCGCTTCGCGCTCTATATGTGGTAGGGATAGTACTTAGGGCCTATGATAGACAACCATAAAAATACATGGATAATAGATGTGTTGTTTGCATTTATTTGTTAATATAAAAACACGTGTATTTTAATAAGATATTTAAGTGATGTAAGAAATTTTAATTAACGTTGTCACCCCGTTGCATCCATTAATTTTAATAAAAATGTCCAATTGTAGTAAAATAGATTTTAAAATGTCTACATAAAATAAAGCTTGCTTATATTAATTAACCTGAGTGAAAAAATTGTCAGCCGCCGAACTGTTCCGTTCGTGCCGGAACCCGGGATTGAACCGGGGGCCTTTAGATGACTGTTGCGTAAACAACTTCAGTCTAACGCTCTCCCAACTGAGCTATTCCGGCTGACATTCACTTATGTACTGCTATTTGGTGAAGTTGTGTATAGCGATCGTTATTATATGTCTATTAATAAACTAATACATTGTACGTTTTCGTACCACTACGCCTTCCAATAAACTTGCTTGCGCGATAGGTCGTAAAATATCGTACTACATTGATTCTCCTCTAAATAAGCAAATTAGAAAAACCACAAAATAAATATGTTTTGATTATGTTTTGTTTTTTTACAAAACATCATTTGTTTTTATACAAAACCAGAAAGTTTCGCGTATTTGCCCAGTCCCTGTGATCTTTCCCCTGTGATCAGTTGTGGATCAGTTATTAATTAAAACAATTAGCTTTGCATTATTGGCAATAAATGTTGTAATAAATGTAATAGGCACAAATGCAGTACTTATTTACACTAATTTACACAAAAAATCACCACTATGCAATATATTCTTAAAACAAAAATATATACATTGATCCGTAAAATAAATTCTCCTCCCATAAGCGAAAACAAATGCATTACATACTAGTCGCCGCACTGCAGTGCGACGCCAATAACATGCCATAAACAACTCGTTTTATAAAATAAGAACATTTTGCTCTAAGTATTTGCTAAAACACTTATCGAAGTAGGCTAAAGCTCGTCGAACGCGCTTAACATTTTGATTAAGTTTGTTTTGGAGACACGTAAATTGTTTAACGATGAGTTTGGCAAATGTCAGATAACAAATTTATTTCAGCTTGTATTTCACAATCTTTATCGGGATGTAAGATAATGTCAAAGTCAATGCGGACTGTTTAAGAAGGAAAATACTTCTTCAAAGAAAATATTCGTAAATCTACTCATGCGCTATTAAGCGTTTATGTATCTTAAATTGCATTCACATTCGCATGATTAAAAATTTAAATGTTTTGTACAAGCAATGGGAACATTGTGTATGAAGTTCGGTATGGATTTGAACCTGTTAAAACCCTCAATGCTCTGCATACAGCACTCTATGGCGTTGACCTAAGTTTCAAATATGTTGTATCTTTATCTTTTGCTGTATGAATTGTCATGTTTTGCAAATAAGGAAACTGCTTACTTTAATAAAATACTAGCGGATGGTGACATAGTGTATTTTCCTGATAATGATTCTGTAGATTCAGTTTTCATATATTATATGTGTTCGTTTGAATATTAACTTGTCATAAATACGTATAAACTTTTTATATCACATACAATTTCGATGCGATTTAAAGATTATGGCTAATGGTAACAGCTGTTTCTGAAGTTCTTTAAAAGTTCGAACAATATGCTTTAATTGCAAGTGGCATACCCAGAATGGAACTTAAGCACACATTTGCAGCAGTTTTATAGTATGTAACTAACACTTTACACAACCTTCTAAATTAAATTTGGTTTTAAAGACAGTCAACGTTAATGGTGAAACTTGCATCAGACTTTCTGAGCACTCTTGAAATACTGAAACCCCATTCCAGTGCATGCACAATTGCTCGTGGAACTTACTTGGTTTGCTGTGCAACAGTCGATTGTTACATGGACCTCTCTTAAGGTTATTGTCGTAGAACATAATATTGACCAAACATGTGTTACAGATAATATGTTTGTATGAATAATGCAGGATGACAAACACAAGTATAAGAGCGAAGCCTGTATGTATAAACAGTTAAACACTCTGTCTTGAACTATGATTAGCCTGGCATACAGTTTGCAATAAGATAACAAACAAAAATGATTTCGGACGTGATGGTCAGCGTACAGTAATTCCTTTTTACATAAAATGAGTATATACACACATCACAAGATCTTTTTGCGAGCAAAGGTATGCTAAATAATGTTGGGATCAAGTTTAATACGACAAGCCTAGTGACTAATAGCTGGGCTTAACTAAAACCAACGCGAATAAATGTTCAAGTTCAATTTTTATTTTCTGGCAATGCAATTTTATTGCATTATGTGTGTTTCAATATATGTATTCACTGTTTTTACTCAGTGATGTAGATCTAGGTTTCTCAATATTACCAACGTATATCAATTTTAAAATTACTGTACCGAAGATGTGAAATAAAAGTTGCGTAGGTGTTGTTAACTAATGGATGAAACTTTTTTGTATGAGAACATCTCATCTATTCATACTACTCTATATGACACAACACATGACACAGAATGCATTCAACAACAAATATTGTGCCGGATACAGGGATCATTCTACCCTTAAAAGGAGCCCATAAGGAATGTTACATAATGGAAGCTCTGTGCAATTGTACAACAAAATGAACTAATAACAATGGAATAAAAATATTATTACCTCAGAGATTCGTTTTCTGCCATTTCTAGTATATTGATATTGTTCCAGAAATACTTATAAAGAAAGAAAGAATGCAATGTAGCCTGCATAAGTTGCTATTAACCGAGAAACGGGCAAAGTTAACATAAAGATAGCTGCCGTTGCTTCTGCAGCTGAATTGCATCGAGAAATTGAGGTAAGCAACCAACAAATTAATAATAGAAATTCACAATAGCCACTAGGGTGTAACAATATGGTATAGCAAATCTTGGGTAAATTGAGCACACTGATCATGTTAAACACAACACTAATTGTCCTTGTTTGTGGAGTTTAAAACACAGAGTGAAGTTATGTTTCCATACTGTGAAACTTGTTTCTCGTAAAATATGCGCATGGTTGGTCGTAACTTTGTACGCACTATGTGCATCATTTTTATCAATTTTAAAATGCTTATCCACTAGGTTTGATATGTAAACACTTATGTTAAACCTCAAAAGAATATGCTCGTATTGCACGTATACTTATTTGGAAGTGAAAGTAGAAACTTTACGACAAAGCAAGTACGCGAATTTTATTGCATACACACATATATAAAGGCAGTGTTTTATTTGTTGGATGTTCATACAATGTGAATGTCATCGCATGCAATTCTTTCGCGGTTTATACCTTGCTGTATGCACTTTTGAGAAGTGGTATTACGTCACTGTATGTCTGGCCCTGCTCAGCCATATGTTATCGTTTATAATATATATCATCCGATTATTATTTTAAATGCCAACACTTTAGATAGAACAGGTCACAGAACGTTTGAATATATTGTACTCCCTATTCCCAAAAATAACTGTGTGAACTGTTATCGTTGTTAATCGAATATGACATTTATTGCAAGCCGAAAACTTTTATACTTAAAGCAATACGCCACATTCATTTAAACCAAAAATAAAATGTTTATTTCTGCTCAGAAAAGGGAAGGAGGTGGGACAATATTTAATTTGTCATTTTTTACTACACTCAAGTAATTTCCATTCTAAATAAAAATGTACATATCCTGATTGGTATTTATTAGTAAATTTTGCAAGTATAATCATTTATTATCGGATGTAGTTAAATGATCGAAAACTAAACCTGGAATAAAAAAAAATAGTAACTGATCATCACCAACAATCAAGAGATACTTAAGTGTCGTGTTGTTCTTGTACGTACATTTGTGTTGCATTGTCACCTTTGTTTTATCATTGTGGATCGTTCGATCAAATAACGACATCATGTCGTTACGCAAGCACGACAAAATATGCGCGCCGATACGATAAATTAAGCATTTTTTAAATATGCCGAATACACATATCGTGTTGTTTGAGTGTATGATATAATTTGGTTTAATAAAAAATTGTATATACGCACTCTTTATTAGCCCATAAACACTCGGAATCAACGAATATTCCGAAAAATATAATTAACACATAAGGCAAAACAATGTTCCTTAGTTATAGCCATAATTTCAACGCTAGATTTGGTCTGGTTACATAGATTTAACTCAATACAAAATGCTCGTTTTAATTGTTTTGTGTCACAATATATTCTATGTGAATTTCCGGCTACGATATACGAACATTTACGAGCGAACGCGAGATTGGCTCCGGGCAGTTTCGGAAGAACGACGTCGTTCTCACGAATACTTTCTTGTTCGAAATATTTTGCGAAACATTCGTTAAATTTGAGTATTTTTGTTACTTTAAAACAGAACTTATGTCTTAAATGCGGTCACCATACTAAATTCAGTGATGTACTTATTGTACCTATCATGACAACAATAATTGAACTTGTCCTGGATAAGGGCCTTTAAAATTGACACCGAATAAGTCAACATGGTGAACAGGTAATGCCTTAAATTTGTCATGAAACACAGGTGACGAACATAACGGAGTTGTTGATGTTATTTCACATACATTGATTTGACATTTTCCAAAGTCCACGATGCATAATGCGGTACCGATCGTTTTGGGGCAGCATAAGTGCGTCTGTGGAAAGAGTCGGTGTTGAAGATTAAATAGTGCAAAATTAAAGTCATTTTGTTGTTCGAAAATATCTGCACTTTGGGAAGTTACGTAGAACATTTAGTGGCAAATTTGTTCTGGTTTGTTTACTCCCAAATCGCACTCGTATTGCCCGATGCCACATTTTTTTATTCGCTAAATCTTTAGCCAAGAGAGCGGAAACTCCGTTCAGTTAATTTTGTTCTTAAGTCTTGAATGATTTCTGTAATTAAGATTTCTCTCTCCCAACCCATCCCTTATTTGTTTTTTCCTTAGAAATTGTACTTTTGTTTAAGTTTCCACATTGGTTTGGCCCTTGTGAACTTCAAACTGTCAAATGTGTTGGCTGTTACCAAGACAGCTCTCGAGGAAACGTATAAACAAGTCAAATAGCGAAACGCCCCATAATTTGACAATAAAGTTCTTTTCTTGACTTTCAAGTTTGACCTTTATATTAAATGCAGCCATGCATATACAAAATATGGAACACAAACAAGTCATGGGCACAACGTGTAAAACTACCAGGTGTACGGTTACTGCACACTGTGTTATCACGAATTCGGCATGTCAACAGGTTTATCATTGTTTTCGCTGATAGTCATTCGTCAAGTGCATGCGACGACTTCAAGTTTTTCTCAGCTGGTACGGATCATTTGGTATATCAGGTTGAAGCCAAACACAGAGGTTTGTTTCCACAAACATCTCCAAACATAGGATAGGTCGGTCGGCGAAACATTGTATCGTTCACTTTTTATGATATCGGAATTTAAAGGGGCCTTTTCACAGATTTTGGCATGTATTGAAGTTTGTAATTAAATACATTATATTGATAAATGTAAACATGTGATCTAAAAAGCTGCAGTAAAAAATCAAGAATAAAATTTTAAAAAAGAGAAAAAAAAGTAACCCTCAACAGGGCTCGAACCACAGATCCCTGAAGTAAAAAGGCTACCACTTAGACCACTTGGCCATCCGTGCTCATTCAATGAAGGATGTATTTTATACTTTATATAAGCAATCCTCGTAGTTACACAAAATATAACGACAACATAACTCTCAAAATTATTCAATCGTTTCGCGTTGCAACGCTTTATAATTTTCAGGTTTTCAAATCGTCAAAAGATGCATATAATGGCTATTTTAGAGCATGGTAAATGTTCAGTATTACTGTTTCCTCACAAATATCATATCTAAAACGAAAATTTGCGAATCTGAAATAATTGTTTTTCAATTTTGTCAATTTACCAACATGTGAAAGGCCCCTTTAAAACAGATATCCAATGGCATATATCTTACAAATATTTATGCAATATTCCAAATATAATTTAGCAATTATGATTAAAGCCACACACCCTGACATAAAATGCATGTTAATCAATACATATAGATGCAATTTGAAAGTATGCACGACTGTTATTAAATGTATAGCTTATTTAGCAAGTTATTTATTTATTTCATGTCGCTTTTAAAACCGAAAGTAGGATTACTATATGTATACGTCAATGTCGACAATCGCGATTATTTTTAAGTTTTAAAGCGCAAACTGACGGATTTCTACCTTGTAACCATCAGAAATATTATTATTGGCATAGATTAAATTAAATCTATAGCCTAGTAAGCAGGTAATTTATTATTTTTTTAGCAGTACTGCTTTTAAAACCGAAAGTAGGATTTCTAGACGTATACGTCCATTTCAACAAACGCGATTATTTTTAGGTTTTAAGGTGCAAAAAAGACGGATTTCTACATTGTTATCACCAGATATATTTTAATTGGCATTGATTAAATAAGTTTCTTATTTATGCATAAATGCACTGCGCCATATAAGTTATTTCAAGGTGTGTGGCTTTAAATAAGTTAACATGATTGAGAACTCAATCTGGAAAACCAAGCAAAGTTATTGAACGGTACCAACAAACACGGCTCTTTCTTGTCAATGGAAACACACAACTATTTCGCTTTATGACGTACAAAACCATGCGCTCGAGGCGTTCATGCGCAATAGTCATTGTTGCAAAATTTCAATTTAATGATACAAACCACAGGGCATCATATTGACGGTTACATTATAATGGCTTTGCTCGTGGCCATATAGTCTGTAAAAGCAATGTCATATATAAGTAGGAAAATTAGTCAATGCTTTCCATATTTACATGTATATTTTATTTATTTATTAAAATATGAATTAACATGTTGTTGTTATGATTAAAGATAATTATATCTTTTATTTTCTACTGGTTTATTGTTTATTTTGATATTGAATCCATTTCAATATTCGTGTTTAAAATACTAGTCAGTTAATTGTTATTTTAATCACATTTCCGTTAACCACAAATCGCCGGATATATTTCACGTCGGGCATGCGACCTGACGTGGAAAGCTTTAAAAGGATTTTTTATTCCGAAAGTACAATTTAGTGGTTAGAGCCGAGGCCTTCTCAGCTAAGGCCATATCAAACGGGCTTGTCTAGGGCCGTCTCTTCCACGAAAATGAGTCTTGACGTCACACCTCTATGTTAAGACTGGTCTTTAACTGGTTATGACCACACAATTCTTTGTAATCAAAAGGTCGTATGTGTCACACGAACATAAGCTGTCGTTATAGCTCGTGTCAAGCTTGAAGGTGGAGTTGTTTTTCTGTTGTTCTATTTTAAGGCCGTGTGCCAGAACAAAAATATTTTTTATTATAGTGTTAATCTTAAAATGTTTTGAAGGTTCATGTTATATCAACAAATATCTTGCGATAATATAAAGCTCATGGTTACGTCATATTATGTCTCCATAATGTCGATCTTTTCCCAACAACCCAGTTTATTCCTTCATGTGCCGCTTCATACAATATTTTGATAAAAGTACTGTTAAGAAAAATGTTTTAGGTTGAGCGCTCTAAAACCGGTTTAAACCTCCAATGCTTTGCATTGACCGTTCCTAGGCGGTGGCCCCAGCTTCATTCTTCTATGTGTGTATGTTGTTTCGTATTTTGCTGTTTCGTACTGTTTTGGCAATTGGTCACTTGCCTTCAATAAAGGACCAACTAATTGTTTATACTGCTGCTTCAGCAGCTGGGGTGTCACGTCTTTATATTTAATAGATATATATTGTATAGCTGGAGCTGCATACGGACAAAGTTGTTGAAAATACTGTCATGATTAACTCCAGAGTGTCAAAGTTTGTATGACGACAGGAAGAAAATTGCCATGGTAATGCTGACCATAGAATCGTAAATTTCAAGTCAAAACGTACTTTTTGTAAGTACTACCGGGCATTATTCCCCACTCAAATCGAAGCAGCACAGTAAATTTTATTTAAATACCATAGAACAAAAAGTTGTATACTTCTAATCACTTAAGTAATTAGGGCAATATATATTATTATAGTCTGAAACATAAATTACTTTTGAATCAGAAAATATAAATGAAGTCGGCACTCAGTCGGGCTTAATTTATATTAGGTGTGTCCAATCCTGGCTCAAATCGTGAATACCATCGATTAATCGTGAACAATATCTCAATCACAATTGTCACGTATCTTAACCTAGCAAGGAAACTTAATCAACAAAGGGCAGCGTAATACCCCGTATAAGAACGTTCTGATTAACAGAACCAAAACGTGATGATTGTATCAGATCGAGGCGCTTAGACTAATTCGAAAGTCTCCAAGAACCGTATTAACATAAACTAGAGACCGTGTTAGATCGTGCCATTGTCCAATTTTAAATAATTGGAAACCGAGCGCATAGAGGCGCATCATAACGTACGGACAATCATCCCTTTTTATCTAAAGGAGCCCATACACCAAGCACGTTCCTAGACAGTTCGACCACGTTCTGAAGAAAATGCAGAACGGGATTCGAACTTGCTTGAACGTGTAGTTTTGGTCAGGAAACAATCTACAATATGAATGAATGACGTTCAAACACAGTTCGCGCTATGTGCAGCTCATTCCTATCCCGTCCTATCCCGTTGCCAGTCCGTCTTAATCCAGTTCAAATCGGGTCAATTTTCTTTTCCCCGTTGGTATACCGTTTCCAGTAAGACCGAGCCCGTACTCAGCCAGTTCGATCACATTCGTACGCAGTTCTTCTTTATTCGTTGTGCAGTGGTAACTCGTTCAAAGGCAGTTCTCACTCCGTCCTGCTACGTTCTTAGTAAGTTTAGGACGTAGTTGCAGCCACGTTCTGTACCGCGATTATAAAACCGACTACGTTCCTGCAAGTTCTCATTTATGTTTCACGCTCAAGAAGTTGTAAAAGGACTCTTGGTCGTCCAATCGGATCTCTTCCATCAGCTGATGATAATGACCTACGGCTATTATTCTCTCTGGTTTTAACCAATTTCTCACCCAACAAGTTCTGTGTCGTCTCCGCCTTCTTTCTCGGCCCAGCAAAACATTATATTGCTGCTCTGCTTCAAACATAAATTGCACGAAGCCAACATTAAAAAAATTAACAGCTCCATGATTGTCCAAGTTTCAACTTAATATCACAAATGATGAATTTTGAGACAACGACCTTTATTTATATGCACATTGTCTGAATGTATTGTATTTACGGTTTGAACGTTGTAACATCTGCATTGAACGAGTACAACGTACTTGGAACCTACTGCGAACTCCTTAAAACGAGTACAACGTACTAATAACTTACTGAGAGCTTATAGAACGTGTTGCAAACGTTGTAAGAACTTACCTTTTAGTTTCTATTTATTTACACGAAACAAGATCGTTCTTGAGACGTAGTGCGGACGGGGTCGGTCTGTCTGAGAACGGATTGGACGGACTAGAAACGGACTCGATCGGTGTGGCATCGTACAGGTAATTTCGGTCCGATAGCACTACGTTCTGGCACGTTCCGAACCCGACCTTAGTACGACCTATCCGTTTTTAGTACATCCATTCCGTTTCCAGTACGTTGTTACTACGTTTAATTGTAGAACGGGATGATCGGAAGAACATTTTGAGTTCTGAAACACCTCTCCCGTTCAAAATAATAGTCATGTTAGATTCCTTCCAGATTTAGAAAAAGATGAAGGTTATACAACAAAATAACACTCCTGACTAAGAAACATGTTTAAATATTGGTTCATTTATTTCTAATGGTCATTCGAAAACGGCAAAATAATAAAGCATTTGTAACGCTTTCCCTCGATAATTTGGGAAATACGTTTAGTGCTACCATAGTGTTAATGATTCACTGATTATGTTTTAAGTTTGCTTGGCGATTTTGGTAGCTCTTCCAGTGAGCCCGGGATCAAATTCCCTGGGTCAGGAATATGTTTTATAACACTGTTTTGCTGGCTGTTGTGATAATTTAAGACTATTCAAAACCGTATGTTTGAGTTAGCAAACGTATTAAATAACATTTTCCCAAAGATACGAAAATATGTGAACAAGTTCTGTTTATTGTCGATAGTCATTCCAGCCGAAGAACATAGTTCATTCAGAACTCAATCACTAAAGGTTACGGATAACCAATAATGGGGTTGAAATAATGTGGTTTTTTACAGGTCCCGCTGCGTCTTCACAAATGCATACATGGGAAGGCCTGCCCCTGTGACCGCTCGGGGGAAACAATTATTTTTGAGCCAAAGTAGGTCAAATTTACCCCGGCTATAATTTTCGGGAGTAGACCAGTGCGCGGTGACCAATTAGACATTAATTTGCACTGGCAGACAACTTTATCTGATACTCATCAGATGTGAAATATAGATGTCGAAAGGTAAAGGATCCATGAAATATTGAGTTGTTCAGCCTTACAATTTTCATATAAGTAATTTGGAAGCCGAACAAATGTGATTACCATGTTAGTGTTGTAATAATTTTTTGTTATATATGGTATGTGATTGTTTTTTGTAATGTTTTGTAAAATCTGTTGCGGATATTGAGGAGGTAGTACAACTGATTGGCTTAAATCAGTTGTTTCATAATACTGTTTTGTAATAAAATAATGTTATACTTGTTTCATACAGTGCTTTGCAAACACTTTTTTACTTTACAAAATTCCTTCGATAATTCTGTTTTCAAAGTAGCCGTCAATTCAATCCACTGTGTTCTTAAGTGCGAATGACCTTAGCGTGTGAAACAAACACAAGGCTTTAGCACATCGTGAGGAAATACGTGGCTATCGCTTTTTCATTTTTCCATTTTTTTAATTCATATCCTTATCTTTGAATCCATTTGTGTCTGTTTTGATGCGCATGCGCAAAGGACGCTATATAACTGTGAAGCTTACACGGATCCTTTCATAAACATTACCGATTTCAGCCATGAAGATTGCTGTTTGCTTTTTTGCCTTAGCTGTTGGTATGCAATATAATTTTAATTAATACATTATTTTAAAGAAAACATGTCTGTTTAAACTATTATGGGAAGATTTCATTAAAAAATAGACAAAACATAAGAGCAAGTTATAGGAATTTGATTTACTTAAAAGCAGGGACACATACGTATCTTTAACTATGTCAAAAAGAACTTTACAGATAAGTTTTTTTATTGTTACATATCGTAGTATAAATAGTAGCAAGTTTACGTAACTATGTTTCGGATATGAAATTGAAAATTCCGTGCATACACAACAAGATATCGCTTATTTATCTTCCTGTTGTGCCCGAAACCGGTTAAGATAATGACCCACGGTCGATTTGACGCGCCGTCCTTAACTGCATTGGACGTCATTATCGTCGTCAAAATGGCTGCAGTGGATCGTATACTTAAAGTTTTAGTAGCTTGGTTGTTGAGATTAGGCGGTCTACTAATGAAATTTTTTTTTTTTTTTTTTTGACTTTTTACACTTTTATTTACAAAGTTTACAATAAACAAGAACATATTCATACACATTACATACACAAACATAACTTTCTTTGCAAGATCAATTTCAGTTGATTTACATTATGCTTATTAAAATTAGTACATTAACAGAGAAGAGTGATTATGTATTTAAGGTAAAAGATCACGTTGACATAGCAAAGCAATATAAATAATCGTATTAAAGTGGCTTCACATTATAACGCATATTGTCCTGGAATAATGCAAAAAAAATACAAACAAGCAACAGAAAGTATGTGAAAAGTACAAGAAAAAAAAACACTATGGTAAAGCAATAATGATGCATATAGAAGTAAGAAATATGTCAAAATGTAAAGTTTCATCAAACCATAACATCATTGCGTAAGCCCTATGCGGTAGCATAGGGAACAGCGATGTATACAATGCTACAATTTAAAAGATTTAGACAAAAAATCCTATAACCGAAATACGGCAGCATTCAAAGCAAAAGCGAAAACGAATAGTGTCTTTCGGTAAGGGCGGAGTTCCTGTTTTGGGATTTAATATATATACATATATATATATACACACATATATATTTATATATAAGCACTATAGGTTAATGAGGCATTATGCGTTAATTATTCATCGTTTTTTTAGAAGGGCTATGAATTTAGATAATAACTGGTGCTTGGTATCACTTTTTTTGTAATGTATTTCCAATACTAGTAGACCGTCCAGGAGTATGCTGGACATATTAACTTGACGTGTTCGTCTTTCACTTTTCATATACGCTTTGTAGATTGTGAAACATATTTCACTTAAAATTATATTGATATCATTATATGCTGCGTATTGTGTTTTGTAACCTATAGTTATGTTGTGTATAGTATTCAATGGTTTGTTTAGTTTAAACATATTTATTTCTTTTGGCAAACACAGTGTACATCAAGTAATTTACAAAACAATCAGTGTAAGAAAAGGATTGAAACGAAAGAAATAAATCTTATATAGTTTCTCTCCTTGCAGTAATAGTTACGCAATATATGGGTGTATTATAAGACTAGTTAGCAGTGGATATGCCAGAAATAAGAGCTATACGCGATAAATCTGAAAAATAAAAAGTGTTGAAAGAGAAATATGGGGATGAAGGACTGTTTATGCAAGAGATCGTACATGAGGTTGCAGCAATTTGTGACTGGGTCAGTATCAGATTGTTATGAAAAGCGCCTGGATTCTTTAATATATTGTTGTACACATTTAAATATTTTGGAGTTTTCCTTTTCGTCGAGGTGCGAACATCCAAAGAGTAGTGTATCGAGTTCCACATCACTAGTTATACCGGTTATGATGTTAATAAATTCAGTGCGAATGTGGTTATATTTCGGACATAGGAAAAAAAAGTGGTTAGTAGTTTCAATAGCACCACAAGAGCAAAGAGGCGACGAGATAATGTTTTTCGCAAAAAGGTGATCATTTAGCGCACTTGATTTGGTTCTTAACCGCGTGTGAGTTAGTTGGAGATAGCGTTTACCTACATAATAATACGCCGGAGTTTTAACTAAGGTTCTGTTTAACTTGGATTTAAAGATGTTTAGCGATTCACTATTTTTAACCTCGTCTGGTAATGTGTTCCACTTTCGTATTACTGCGGGAACGAATGAATTATAATAAAGGGTTGATCTACATTCGGTAGTGCGTAAATCATTTGCATTTCGAAGATTATAACTCGCAATAGATCCTACCTGTTGGGGTACCAGATCGGATAAGTATTGAGGACTTAGAGAGTTTTGCATTTTGTAAAATAATATGAGTTTATGTTTATCGCGTCGATCTTGCAGCGGTTCCCAGTTAATTTCGTGTTGCAAATCATTTAGGGACACTAATTTGGTTGCTCCACAGGCAATTCGCGCTGCTTCGTTTTGAATTTTATCCAGTTCATATTTTTCTTCTTGTGTGCAATTATCCCAGATAACATCTGAATATTCGATAAGTGGGCGAATAAAGGACGTATAAATGATTTCTAAAGATTTTCGGTCAAGCTTAAATTTTAGTTTGCGCATAATATTGATTCTACCCCATGCTTTATCAGTTATATATTTAAGATGTATGTGCCATTTACAATCCTTCGACAGGAAGACTCCTAGATGCTTGTGGGAACTAACACCAGGTATTTGTGTAGCGAGCATTGTGAAGTTGTATTGATTAGGTTGTTGCTTTCTGGAGAATGTAAGTGATTCTGATTTAGATGGATTAAATAGAACATGCCATTTTAAAGCCCAGTTAGAAATTTTATTGATATCATTTTGTAATATTGCATTTGAATGGTTGGGCTCGTCTATAATAATGTACAGGGATGTGTCGTCAGCGAATAGACGGATGCTACTTTGGATATCATTTACAATATCGTTTATGAAGATTAAAAATAGGAGGGGCCCAAGTATAGAGCCCTGGGGAACCCCGGCCTCTAGTAAAGCCCAATTAGAGACGGCGCCTGGAATGACTACTCGTTGGCGTCTACCATTAAGATAATTTTGAATCCAAGATAGCAGCTTACCGCGGATGCTATAGGCATGGAGTTTAAGTAATAGACCCTGGTGCCATACTTTGTCAAAGGCTTTGCTTATGTCAAAGAAGACAGCTTTGACCTCTAATCCATTGTCAAGGGCTTTGCAAAACGTATCATATATATAAGTGAGTTGGTTGGTGGTTGAGTCCCCCGGCAGAAAACCGGACTGGAATGGGGTAAGAATTTTGTTACTTACAAGATGATTGTACACATGTTTAAATATTATTTTTTCAAAGACTTTTTCCATCGTGTTAAGTAGAGAAATTGGTCGGTAGTTACTCACTTCTTTAGGATCACCTTTTTTAAGTACTGCAGTGACATTAGCTTCTTTCCAACAGCTTGGCATTATACATTTGTTAAGTGAGAAGTTAAAAAAATCACATAAAGGAGTGGATAATTCAGCTCGACATTCCTTTAAAATATGGTTACTTATGCCGTCAGGTCCTGATGCTTTGTCAACAGAAAGAGACTTAAGGATGTCATGGACATCAGAAGGTGAAATAATAAAAGTTTCTAAAGAGTTAGTAATTGGAGCATAAGTGAGCTCTGGTGTACCTACGTTATCAATGTTAATAATTGATTGACTTTGAAAGAATGTATTTAAAATGTTCGCCTTTTCAAAACAATCAGTCACGGTGGAGTTGTCCAATGGATTAATAATATGAGAGTTCATGTTATTATTAGGTTTATTGATAAAGGACTTAAGTATTTTCCACCAGTTTTTAGGTGTGTCATTATTTTCTTTAAGTTTATCGCTTAGACTGTCGTAGTACTGATTTTTCGCTTGGCGAATAAAAGATATTGTCTGGTTTCTGATTGTTCGAAACTTGGACCAATGATAATCACTTTTTTTAGTTTTTGCAATACGGTAAGCCCGTTTGCGTTTTCTAATCATTCGACGTATATGTGTATTTAGCCATGGAGCATTACGCGGTTTGATTTTTATAACCCTGTTTGGGATACAAAGTTTGGCATTACGAATAATAGTGTCGGTGATATTAGTACAATATGTGTCAGTATCCAAACTTGAAATTGTATTCCAATTAAGTGAAGAAAACGTTTCACGTAGCAAATCGTAGTTACCATCCTCATAGCTCCATATATGACGCTCGTATACGTTCGCATTTGGCTTTTTATATTTAAAAAGACCATATATAGGACAATGATAGCGTTGTTGTTGATCAAGAAAGGGATCACCAACACCTGACAATACCAAGCTGTTGGGGTTTGTTAATAGCAATAGGTCAAGAATTGACGAGGATCTTTCCGTAAAATGCGTAGGTTCATTGATAACTTGAACAAGATTGTATTCTAGGCACCAGGAGTCAAGCTTTCTTACTAGTATTGGTTGACTATTATTCATATTGAAGTCACCGGTTATAATGATGTCAGATATACCAGTTTCGATTGCCAAACCAATCGAGTCGTCAATTAAGTTGGTATATGATGCATCCGCGTTTGGTGGTCTATAAAATATTCCAAATAAAACACGCTTCATACTCAGCAAGTGGAGCTCAATCCAAATGCACTCTAACGTAATCGGTTCGAGGTCAACTCTGCGTTTATAATGGATACAATCTTTAACATAAAGCATAACCCCACCATGGCTACCATGTATTCGATCTTTGCGTTCGGGACATTGGTAAGAAGGGATGAGGAGTTCATCAGTTTCGATAGAGTTGTTAAGCCACGTCTCAGAAAAGGATAATATATCGAAATTTGAAAGTTCTGCTGTAAGAATTTCTATTTTGTTCCGTATACTCTGGACATTGTATTGCAAGAAGGAAAGGTTATTGGGCATTGCTGATAAGCAGTTTAGTGAATTGTACTCCGTTATATTGGAATCAAGAGAGCTAATCGATACAGGGCCTGGGTTCAATTCGATATCCCCAGAAAGCAACATGATAGCATAAATCCATGTAAATAAGACGACTGTAATTAAGACGAGAATAGATCTAATTACGAACAGTGAGTTAGAAACGTAACGTTTACCAACTATGGCGCGTGTATATGGCCATCGGATACACCGGCAAAGTTGAGATTGGCCTTTGATGTTTCGTAGAGACGACTCTAGAGCAATTTCATTTGTATGTATAGACATAAGAACTAGCACATTTAACGATGCAAAGAACAATCCGACTGACGTGTATCTTGATAAAATACTATAAGTATCCATCACTACACAATACAAACTGTGAGTGCTCTTTGTCACGAATTGCTACAATCCTATGGGCATCAACAAATCCTTCATCATGAAATAACACAGAACAGTAAACAATGCAAATAAAGATAACAAAGAAAAGGGTTATGGGTAGATAGATACAAGGAAATACAACAGAAAAATAAACAATGGGAGCAAAGAAAACAAAACAAAGCATTATGAGTAGATAGATAAATAGGTAGGGCATTATGCGCGAAAGTCGGTCATATGATACGATTCACATGTGCTGTATATGCTAACAAGATGTGATTGTGGAACACAATGTCCCACTATATGACGTTTGACCTTGAAGGATGACCTTGACCTTGACCCTTCACCACTCAAAATGTGCAGCTCCATGAGATACACATGCATTTCAAATATACAATTGCTAGCTTCATAATTGCAGAATTGACATTACATGTGCAATTTTGACCCATATATTTGACCTTGAAGGATGACCTTGACCTTGACCTTTCACCACTCAAAATGAGCAGCTCCATGAGATACACATGCATGCCAAATATCAAGTTGCTATCTTCAATATTGCAAAAGTATTCATAAAATAAGCGATTAGGGCCACATATATTTGACCTCTGACCTTGAAAGATGACCTTGACCTTTCACCACTTAAAATGTGTTGCTCCATGAGATACACATGCATGTCGAATATCAAGCTGCTATCTTCAATATTGCAAAAATACTCATAAAATGAGCGATTTTGGCCACATATTTGACCTCTTACCTTGAAGGATGACCTTGACCTTGACCTTTCACCACTCAAAATGCATCATGTTTATATCAGGAAATATCGCAATGACAGTCATGCATGTTATTATAAGAGAGAATACATTTCTGAGTGACATAATTCGATAAGAGCTTACACAAATCACACGAGAAGAAAGAAAACAGATGCAAATGATATAGTGAGATTGCTATAGACATGATTAATTTCGAGAAAATCTTAATTACAAATAAGCAGAAGAGAAAATGAATCGACAGTCTGTTTTGAAAAGGATTTACTCATCGCCGATGTATCATAAATGGTTCGTAAAACACGTTTTTAAGGTATGATTGTGTATACTGTTCATCATAGAAAAGGTGGAGCAGTTAATGGCTACTTGCTAGCTGCAACAGACGCATACGATCTGGATTTGGCGCGTAGCTCAGTGATCTGCTCGGGTTTGTCTATTCGGTGGATGAAGGTTTGTTTAGTCCTATACTCTTAAATATGTGATTAATATACGTCCAGAATTGGGTGGTAAACGGGCATTCTAAGAAAAAGTGTTCGAATGTTTCTACTTTCTGGCAAAATAAGCAGCATGGAGAGTTATATATGTGCCATTTAAAAAGATTTTCATTCGTGGGGATTATTCGGTTTAAAATTTTGTATTTCAGTTGTCGAACTTTCGTATTCACAATTAATTTGTGTATAGTAAAATATAGTGAGTGCCAGTTTATTTTTTGGTTTAACCTTGTTTCCCAAAACTTGTGCAGGTAAGGTGAGGTGAAGTGTTTTGTTATAAGTACAGACCTTATGTCTTTGTTGCTAAGAGTCTTCAAGTCAAAGTTTTTGCCGTAAGGGTATGCAGTTTTAATGTTTACGTTTGAGTTAATCGATTCATCTGATTTTAGTGTTTCCTTCCATGGTGTAGGTATAGCTGATTTAATGATGTTCGTTTCTGCTAACCAGTTTCGTTTTGATTTTAGTTTTTGTAAGATAACAGTTTCTGAGATATTTCCATTGTTTGTTATAATGTCGTTTATGTATAATATCCCGGATTCGATCCAGTTAACGAATAGTAAACATTTTCCTTTGTATTTAATAAATATGTTACCCCACAGCATTTCACATCTTATATCATGAAAGGTTTTGGGTTTCGATTTGGGTTTAATATTGTTTAGTTCAATGTAGTTCTTAATAAGATCTGTGTAAAAAGGTGGAATTGTTTTATGGACACTCGGTAATGATTTAAACGAATCTAAATTCATTTTAAAGATTAAAAGGTCATTTCCGAATTGGTTTAAAAATAATTTTGGAATAACTTTCCAATTGGCCTCATCGTTATGACATAAAAGTTTAATCCACTTCATTTTTAAACATTTGGAGTAAGTTTCAAAGTCAGGCATTTCTATACCGCCTTCTTGCTTGTTGCCAATCAATATTGATCGCTTTATCTTTTCAGGTTTGTTATTCCATAAAAACCTAAACAGCATTGAGTTGATTTCGTTTAGCCTTTTTTTAGAGATGCATATGTTTTGTACTAAATATGCTAACTTTGGTAACAATAAAGATTTGATAACCGTTACTTTTCCGAAGATAGTTAAGTTTCGTTTGTTAAATTCATTTATTAAGGTTTGACAACCAGATATTTTATTTTCCCAGTTGAGGAGTTCGCATTCGTCACGGTTTGTTCCAAAAACAGTTCCGAGAGCCTTAACAGTCGGTTTGAATGTTACATCATGTATGTTGGTGGTTGAGTTGCAGTTAGATTTACCGATTAATATGCCCTCTGTTTTATTTTTGTTAAGTTTTAAACCTGACATATTTCCAAATGTGTCGACTATTTTAAGTACTTTTGGAATTTCATGAACATTTTTAAGGAATATAGTTGTGTCGTCGGCTAGTTGTGTTAATTTTATTTGTTTATGTTCCTGTGTAATGTGTATGCCTTGGACATCGTCACTTTATCTTATGTTATGTGCAAGAACCTCAGCTACAATGATGAATAATAGGGATGAAAGTGGACAACCTTGTCTGATTCCCCTAGATACTTTAAAGAAATCTGAAATCCAGCCGTTGTTTGTAATTGAGGAGGAAATATTAGTGTATAAGATTTTGACCCAATGGATGAAATCGTGTTTGAAACCAAATTTTCTTAATGTCTCTACCATAAGATTCCATTCTACGGTGTCAAATGCTTTTTTGAAGTCTAGAAATAGGATTGCGCCGTCTATGTCAAAAGTATCGGCAAAGTCGATTATATCTTGGATCTGACGTTTGTTGCATCCAATAAATCTATTTTTTATAAAACCTTGTTGATCCAAACTGATAATTTTTGGTAATACTTTTTGTAGACGTTGTGCTAGTTCTTTTGCTATTAGTTTATAATCGGTGTTTAGTAACGATATAGGGCGCCAGTTTTCCAGATTTTCTGGGTCACCTTTTTTGTAAAGTAGTGAGAAAATGGATTGTTTTTGTGATCTTGATAATTCGCCGCGCAAAGAGCTTTCAAATATGCAGTTAAAAAGAAGTGGTGATATTTTTTCCCAAAATGTTTTGTAAAATTCAACAGTTAGTCCGTCTAAGCCTGGACTTTTATTTAGCTTCATTGAGTTAAGTGCATCGGTCAGTTTATTTAAAGATATATTTCCTTCGCATAGGTTAACGTCATTGTCCGATAATGCGTTTGCGAAGAACGAGTTGTTTAAATACGATTCTATTTCCTGACTATCGGCAGCGCAGGATTTATAAAGTGTTTCATAGAATTCAACTTCGTATTTTAAAATGTCATTCAAGTTATATATTGTTTTGCTTTCAGTTCGCAGGGATGAAATAAGTTTTTTGTTTTGACGCGATTTTTCTATTCCTAGAAAATATTTTGTATTACGCTCGCCTTCTTCTATAAATTGCAATCTAGATCGTATACGTGCTCCAGTCGCTTTAAGGTCGTATATTTGTTTAATTTTGTTTTCAAGTTCAACTATTGTCGAGTTATCATGTTGGGAATTCGAGTTTTGAATTAGAAGGATTTTGAGTTGTTCCTCGAGGAATACTAATTTTTCATGGCGTTCGCGCGCTTTTGATTTAGAATAATGAATTGAAGCTAGTTTTACTTCATGTTCGCAAATTTCCCAACTAATGGAACTATTAAATATGTTTAAATTCGCGCAATCGTCAATTATTTTGTTTATCAATACAATGTAGCCAGGATCTGATAGTAATGAACTGTTTAGTTTCCAGAATCCAGGCCCTCTAGTGCCAGGCAATTTAAGTTTAATAGAAATAGCCATGCGATCCGTTGTCTGGATTATTGCTGGTCTAATATCGGTGGAGTATACTAAAGGGACAATATTCGAATCGATAAGCCAAAAATCGATGCGACTCATTTCGGTTTTGTTTTTTCTTCTCCATGTGAAATGCAGCTTTGAAGGATTTATTACTCGCCATATGTCTGTTAATTTATTATTTTTAATTAGATTGTTTAAATGCGTGTTAAGTGTTATTTTACTTTTTGATATAGTTTTCCTGTCTATTTGGTCATTTATTTCGTTAAAGTCTCCACCTAACACCTTACTCCTTGTGCTTTTTGTATTAATAATTCAGATAATGTATCAAAAAAGACATTTCGCGATTTCTTTTCGTTAGGTGCGTATATGTTTAACAATGTATATATATTAGTTTTAATGTCGATGCTCATTAAAAAATATCTGCCATTCGTATCACTATCAATGTCAAGGATTTCGAATTGTAATTGTTTTTTAATTAAAATTGAGACCCCTTTACTGTTTCGTTCACCGTATGAGTGATACATGTCCCAGTCTGAAAAATCTTCAATTAAAGAACAGTGTAGATCAGATGAAAAATGTGTCTCTTGTAAAAATGCAACGTCCGTGTTTTGACATAGTAGGTATTGGTTTACTCTAGCACGTTTTGAGCGGTCTCTTAAGCCTTGGGCATTAAGAGAAACAATATGTCATACCGGTGGTTCACTCATTATAAGAAAAGGAAGTGTTTTTTTAGCTGCCGTTTCACCCATAATGCAACAAAATTGCATTGAGGATTACTGAGTAAAATTTGGTATAAATATCGGTATACATAGTAAAACAATATGCATCGTATTTCTAAAACAAACGTTATGGGCTGTGCATACCTGACAAAGCAGATCTGAAATTGTATAGGTATGGATATTATCAAAATAGTGTTATTTGTAAGGATTAACAGGTTATATCTTTTGTGATACAGAATAAACAATCGACAATCGGTTATTAATTGACAAAAAGTGTTCATAGCATTTTGAGATTGATGAAAAGCACGTGAAAGTCGATAAAATGTGAACTGCTTTAAGGAATATCCCGTTAATAAACCATGTGTGCGTTTGTAAATAATCCGATCGTTTGGGTTACAAACTGGCGGATCAAGGTTTGCGTAAGCATTATTTACCCGCTTTAACAAAATGTGGAACTCTGGTATAAACCGGATGCACTTATCGTAAATTATTTTGATAAGTATATGTCGTACTTTCAAAAAGTACTCAAATTGTTCTAAGATATGAATCGTTAAAACTAAAATCGTCGAGCAACAGATAAAAAATGTGGTATTAACCTTTGGGACGTTTCTAACAGTTAATGAGTAGGCAAACATATTGAACATGTTAAAATATGTGTCTGCGTCAAACATTAACATAACAGTCGAATGCGATACTACGATTAGCATGCACACGATGTAAATTATAAACAGAGTAATCATGTCATCTAATATGACTTTAAATTTGGTCAAGGTATTAATAATCGTTTTACTAGCTCTAAGTCCATATACATGTTCAGTTCGGTTATTGGTGAAAGAAAACATGGTAAATGGATTATTACGATTTGTTTTTCACCTTCTTGGTTGCATTTGACTTGTCGTGCAGTTCCTCGGCTGGGGTCGGCGGTGAGCGCTCGGCCACTTTAGCAGATTTCAATTTGCTCGGGGGAACGTATTTGATTGGGGTCACAAAGTTCAGCATCGACTTCTGGCTTTCGTGTTTATCATTTTGCACGGGCTGTTTACCTCTTCTTGTACTTTGTTTTGGTTTTGTGCCAAGGCCGGGGCTTTTGTTGGCATTGGTTATTTCAGGGTCAATGGGTTGGTCATTCGGTGACTCGTCGTCGGATGAATCCGGTTCAGCCGTACTTTGTTGTACTAATGAAATTTTATTAAGAATTCGTTTTGATAAACCTCATTTTTTATATACTTTACAAATAGATATTGTGCTACCTTCCAAACCTCGTGTTTGTATTGCAGCGTACGCATGCGCCGCATGGTGCAAACAGACGTCAGACTGTGACCCAACTGTGACGACATGCAGAGGAGATACGGTCCTACATTGCCTTGACTTCCAGTGTGTGTGCGATTCTCTCGCTGGCGTTGGTAAGTTGTACATTTTAAATCCCTGCATTTTCTCTGTCTTTTTGCGTGTTTATATTTATATGTACCAAGTAATGGTTGATTGTTGCCGTACATATGTTTTATGGTAAGAAAGCAGCAAGCGTTATTATAACATAATAGCGCTATTATAACATATTTCTTTTATATTATATTCAAGATCTATTACAATATTGCAGACTTATGTTAAGGATTATCCAATGATTCACGGACCGATGAAAAAGGTCACATGTCTACAAAACAGGTTTTAACGCAAAACATATACCTATATTAAGTCTCTATATAGTAAACTCCAATTTACTGTGACTCCTTATTTAAGTTGAACAACATTTATAATTTGTATGCCATAGGTAAAAATTCCAGAGATAAATATGCCAGAGGAAACAAAATGACAGAGGTAAACGTGCCAGATGTTGTATATTAAAATGGTGTGTTTGAGCAATAATCAAAAGGATATTTAGTATTGGACATATTTTATACTAAGAGTCAATAGCATTTGAAAACATGCTGCATATTTATTCAAATAGGGATCACACTTTTTTTGACACAGTATCTATTTTCAAGGTAATGTTATGCGACGTATGTATCTACATTTTGGATAAAACGTTAATTTAAATTCTTATCATAAATGTAAAACAAGACTGTTAAAGATTTCGTCAAAACAAATTATCACTTACAAATTAAATAAGAAATATCCATGGTTTTTCAATTATTTTTGTTTAATGATTCATGCACATTAAATTCCCATCAATAAACATAATAATCATTAAAGACCTGTTGGTTTGTCACATTGCTATAATAAAATATTGTCCTCAAAGTCAACAGATTTCATTACAACAATTAAAATCCAATAGATTTTAAAAGGAATTTTATAGGTTTTCTTTAATGTCTGACCATCAAAATCATAAAAAAAACACAAAATGACAGTTTAGATTTATTGGTAAGACAATAATAATAAATATAAATTGTTCAATTAGTTAAAGTCATCTGTAAAAAAGCATAGAATCGTCCAATACTTAATATACTCCGAAATATTGCTCAGAGTTTTTCCATAACAACTGGCATTTTTACCTAGGGCATTTTTCCTCTGGCATTTTTTTTCAACTTGACATCAGGCGTTTTTTCTTCGGGCATTTTTTTAATCTGGCATGTTTTCATCTGACATTTTTATCTATGGCATTTTTACCTCTGGCAGTGTTACCTGCAATTGTACCAAGTGCCTTGTGGTCGGTAAGTATTCGCATTTGTCTTAGATCCACAGGGTATAAAAGTAATCCACTGACATCCCTGATCATGCTAGTTAGTGACGGAAATGTATACGATGCCATCTAAGGCGATAACTTGCTTTGATAAACTACAATAGGCTATGATTTCAAAACACGTTTGACCAAGAACATTTGCAAAACGTGAACGTGTACTGAGTGATGCTCAAGGTAAAACTATGGACGCCATGTACAATGAAAAGAGGTTTTCTATCATAGTGATAGCAGCCAATTTGACTTTTGACAAAAACGTTACTGATGGCACATGTTTACTTCCGATTCATATCCTTTATTCCGGATCGTACACGCCCTAACTAAGACGCCATCTTCTGTTGACTAACAGCCCAAATTGTGTCTGTTTCACAGAGGCGCACGAATGCACGGTCAACGCCGATTGCCACGACCACATCCACGACGGGTTCTTTCACCACTATGCAAACGGCGGCTGGCAATGCATAGCATATGACTGCCAATGCACCAGCGGGCATGGATAGTAGTTCGACTGCCGTAACCTGTTTTCTATGAATGTTATGTTTTGTATTGAAATAATAAAATTATACATTCAATTTAACGCGTGGTTTTCTTTTGTGTTTAAATCTGATTTTGTGTTGGTGTATTTGCATGTTCGTATAGTAAAATATATCCGAATATAGATCGGATGGTGCTTGAACTGAACGCTCTACTGGCTAGGGGGTAAACGTAAACGATACACAAGTCGGGATTTATTTAGAAAATTTCGTTTGGGAATACAGACTGTATGTTAATTTTGAATAGGACTGTTCTTTGGTATCATATTATTCCGTTACATGTAAACGTTAGTTATTCGGATAAAAAAACTGATAAACAAGTTATTTGAAAGAAACATTGGCAGCATGGGGTCAAGTGTGTACATCGATTTTAAGGAGAAAAATAACACTACATTTTCATAAACTCGTGTCCTCGAAGCTAGATTTGGTCTCTTAATATAACGAAAAATATATGATCGCATGCTTATAATGTTTGATTGATAAACACAGTGTCTAACTACAATTTGTTAAAGTTTGAGTCGCTTTAAATGCACAAGTGGTGTTTAAAGGCGATTTTAATGCACCAGTATGTAACATGAAAGCGGAAATCGTTCATAGATTCCGAATGGTCTAGTATCCAGTTTTCGTGGAAAACGGTTAATACTTTCCTATATGTTTTAATGACCGCCATCGCTCGAGAACTTTGTTTTACGGTAAACTTAATTTAGATGTAATGCCCTTTAAACAGATAGGAGCATGACAAAATTGGGTACATTTAATGAGAAAAAGAAACATGCATCGAATGTCACATATGTATGATGAATGTCACATAAGTATGATGGCGTGAGACAATATCTTGGCAGTTATTCTTATAAAGTTATTTTTAAACATAAAGAAACAATATTAAGTAACGCAAATGGAAGCGAAACTAAAATTATTGCATTTATTTATGTATCTATTTATGAATCTACAAACGGTTCGTGCAAAATTTTGATTGTTTTCTGCATTTGATCTACCTTGCAAGCCTTCTACTACTAGTACATTTTACTATTTCTGACTATTTCTGCGTTTTTTTATACTGCAACGACAAAAACAAAGACTACTGTACGTATAATCACTGAAAAAATTATTTCGTCTCAAAATATAAACTTTCAATTTTATTTCACCTGTATATATACTAAACAAGAAACTGGTGTGGAGTTCTATTGAAATAAATATTTTACATTAAATTATAGGAATTTTCCTCATATTTTCGAAAGGATTTTTTAAAATTTTTTGTCACATACTTATACTGCAAAGCTTCGGTTGCGAATTATCATTATTAGAAAGTGATACAATTAGAAAGCGTTACACACGCGAAACAGTTGAAAAATTTCAAATGACTCTGTTCTTTTCACTAAGTATTCTTGGATCAACGACATCAAGAATAGAAAGCCTCGTAACAGTCCTGATGACCGAGTGCTTTTTTTACGTTTTTTATTTGTATTTTTTCCCTTTTTTAAATTGTATTGTTGTCATTATTAAGGAGCTCTGCAATTCCGTGGTTAAAACTTAGCAATTTAAGGCATTTACTGACACATTTCGAAAAATCAAATGACTTTTACACACGCTTATATTGATTTTGTTGACGTGTGCATTTAAATGTGACTTAAAGCGTACATTTTGACCAAAAATCACATAGTTTTGAGAATATTTGTGTGACTGTTAATGAAACGAGATTTTGATTTCCACTATTTATAAAACACATAAATTATCACATTATTTTTATATTGTTCGGGATATTATATATTTTTCAAGGGAAAATCACCTTTTTGTACAAAACCGTCAATACAAACAGTATGCCAACTCGGTACGCTGCTGTTTCTGGCCCACGTTGTTAACGCCCTAGCTGTTTCCACCATCGTTAATATGCATCATCACGGGCATATACACGAGTTAAAAGATAAGGATGGCGATTGAAGAGCTTCACGTTCCCTACTTAACAAATATCACGACGCAATAATTTATCAATTTATCAATAAATGGGATGGACAGTTCTTTAGCGGTTACTTCTGTCTGCATAACTATATATATATATATATATATATATATATATATATATATATATGTATGTATCGCGTCATGTGAAAACCTGCCTTAATGACAAAATTTTCGATTTTTACTTTTTATCATTTTCTTACAGATTTTTTTCTCCTGGTTTCAAATCTGCAACTCTTTTGACGGTGATAGAACAAATACTATGCGGAATTTAAATCTTTAATACCACACTAACGAAATAATTTCTTTAATACGACGTCGTTAACGTCGCCTATTTTCGGCGTTGATAACATTGTTTCGCAAGTTTATATTTTCGTGTTTTCTGTTTAATAAAGCATTTAAACTGCTCATAAGTAACAATCGGTAACATTTAGATACATAACTATACCATTTAAATACAAAAATGATAAGTTAATAAAAGTAAATGAATCCGTGACGTGGTGAAACACAACACTATACACTTCCACGATTATTTTGTTGAGACATTTATTTCTCAATGCTCCAAGTTGAGTATGTTGAAGTGTGTGCTAATCAAACATCACAATCTTCCTGATGCACTAACACATCACGATGCACAGCGGACACGTAGGGGGAGACAATCTTCGTCAGGTAAGCGCGACGCTGCTCCGACAACCCTGCAGCTGTGAGCGTGCGCGGTATCTCCGTTGCGACGAAACCGGATTCTGATGTCAAAAGAATCTTCGTCTTTTCTGATTCATGTCGTTCCCTTGCGAAAACAAACCCGGGACACCGTTGTTCAAATCTGAAGTACTGATATTTCCTGCAATTCAATTATAATTATGTTAAAAGTCAATATAATGTACTGATACTTTATTTGTGCCGCTTTTATCAGTATACGAAATATAAGACTCTATACAGCACGTATTTAGTGTAAACAATCAATACCGAATGCCCGGCAACGCTCTGAACTTTGGCTGCAGGAAAGCGCGCCAATCCTCCCACTGCCACTGGAGGTATTGGACGGAGGCGTTGGAGTTGGATGAATCATTCACGACGTCCGACAGGTGTGCAAGCGTACTGACATCGCAACGTCTAAACTGCTTTTTAATGGCGGCAAAGCCACTGTCCACGTAGCTGCGAGCGTGCCCTGTAAAATAAGGAACTGGCTGCATTTTTTGTCAACATTAACTAGTATGCGTATAGTTTCAGAATTTAAAGTTGTCAATCCTTCCTCAATCCCAATTTCAGTACAACAAAAATTAACTGCACAATAATTATTCACTAAGAGACTGTGACGCGTACGGGGTGGAAACCGGCGTTCTACCAAAATGCTCAGAGTAGAGACTCTCGAGTTCCTAAACAAAATCAAATAACGTAGAGTGGTGGCACCTATTACACATTTGTTTAATCATCTGCGAGCATTTAAGTGCATTAATTGTTATCAGAATTCTTAATTTGATAGGTTTACACGAATAGAGTTAGGGATTTCAATGTGTCAAAATCAAGTGAAAACACATTTATTATCGTATTAATAAGGTACGCAAATCTAGATCGATTAAACAGAAGGATATGAAACTTTTTTTTATTGATTTATGCTGTTGACTGGACTATTTGAGCTTCCAATTTCTATTAATTGGCCGCGTGTTTTATCAATTTCCATACATTACATCACATCATTCACATGGTTGATAATTCCATCTTAAAATATTCCTGATTATCTTCTACCTTAATTTGAATATAAAATATGTTAATACGCGTTATTCTTCCCACACTTATAAACACTGACTTAACAAAAACAAAGTACGGAAAATTTCTTAGAAGCCGTGAACTTGATGACGCATTATAGTACGGGTTTTGGTAGCGTAGCTAATCGTTTTTACTGATTAATTACATAACGTCAAGTTAAATCGTTGTTGTAAATTGCATATGGATTGAGTTTTTCTGTTTAAATATACACACATGAAATATTGCTAAAGAGTAAAAATAACATGTATTGATAACAACATGCAATTTGTTTAAGCAATGTGTGTTTTAAAGCCGTACAGTTTGTTTTTATTTGTTCGTATCGCTACACCCCTGACATACACTTTGCAGCGATGAAAGACAAAAAAAAATGGCTGAACATAAGAGCAAGTTAACTAAACCATCATAAATTAAACAAGTCGTATCACTTTAAAACATAAAACATGCTTTTATCAGTAACAGTTTTTTTATAATACAACACCAAACTAGTATATTTTTTTTATTGAAAATTAAAATTGAACCAATTCGACAAGGTCAATGCTGTCTCAGACAAAGCTTAGGGTTGTTATAAGTTATGTAAATTATAGTAAGGCAGGCGATAAATACAGACAGTGTCATAATAAGCAATTGATTAAGCTGAAAATGGAAAATATACTTACATCTAGCTCTTGGTCCATATCATCGAAAATCCATTTTGAATTTAACAAAATTCAAACAACTTTGCGCGCAAAACATGTGCTTGCCAACAAAAACACATTACGTCATTTCGCAATTTTATTGATGACGTTGTAAATGTCATTAAGTCAGGTTTTCACATGACGGATACACACATATATATATATATATATATATATAGCGGTCAATTCTCTATAAAAATAATAACTATTCGGGTCCACACGTAGTTCATCCTCAGGCGCAGAAGGACCTCTTAAACTGCGAAATACACGCATTCCAAAACAAAATAAATTACTGTAATACAACAAATACGGTAAGAGGCATTGCATTAGTGAAGATTCGCTAATGAGAAGCGAGACTGGTGGTCGATATAATCCTGCAAGACATCGCGTATTAAATTATAAGATCGTAATCTTATATGAACGCACGACCTCTGTGTGACCAGAATGTGCCTAGCTGGGTCCTAATATAAAGAGGACACGTGGGCATTGCGTACTCTACATGTTATCTTATCCATTAGTAAAGTTATTCAGTGTAAAGACACAGAGCACCTAACTCTTTCAGTGCTGGAACCGAATTTTGAAGGCCTTTGCAAACAGTTTTTATTCAGATGAAACGCCACAGAACGTGGCGTCTCATCAGGATCCAAACTGCTTGCTATTCTGATATTATTCTTTAAAAAAAATCGAAGAATATGCTAATTTTAGAAAATCAGCAGTCGACATTTTAGCAGACGACAAATTTCCCAGCATGCAAAGGGTTAACAAATATGGAAACATCAAGGTTTCACATGCGGATACCGGACGTCCTGATAGACAGATTACATGCTATCAGTTGCATGATAAGCACTGATGGTGTGGTCCAGGATGCATATAACTTATAAAGCACAGTTTAACCCATTTATGCCTAGCCTCTAGAAAAAAGCCTTGGCAAACAACGTAGACCCAGATCGATGAGACGCCGCATCATGCGGCGTCTCATCAGGGTCTGAGCTGTTTGCTGTAAGAAATATTCTCAATATAGAAATAAACATACTAGACATCCCTAATTTTGGAAATAAATTGATCCAATTTAGAAGGATGGGAGAGTCCACTAGGCATAAAAGGGTTAAATTGAATGTTTTTGCGTCAAGTTTAATGCATAAAAGCATTCAAAAAAGGCCCCTTTGCACTGTTTTATATTAGTTGTGTCTAGCTTCGCATTTAGGCATATGTTTTCATGGCCAACAAAAACAACAATAACATACCGGCAAGAAACGGTGTGCTATTTCTTAGTTCATATTTATAGTTACAAGGTATATAATTTATTTCTATGGTATTCTTTCAAAAGTGGACGGCCTTCTAACCATATATAGTTTGCACGAACCGTTGGTAGATTTATTTTGTCTTTATCTTATTGAAACAAAACGCTTCAAGAAAATACAAAAAGAATCCTGCTTGCATTTTCGTAACTTAATCTGTTTAACTTATTTTCGCCTTTTAAGTAATCATATGAGAATAAAGACCGATGATATGTTCTAGTATCACGAACATACTTAAGTCAATTATCTGACACAACTTTAGAGGCTTTAATCAATTTTTGAGATGAGTTTGATCGTCAAAATTAGTTTAGTGTTCACATATTTATGTCCCCCACTAAAGTATATTGTTTTTGTCCTGTCTGTTGGTTTGTTGCTTTGTTTGTTTGCGCCAACTTTAACATTTACCATAACTTTTGCAATATTGAAGATAGCAACTTCATATTTCGCATGCATGTGTATCTCATGGAGCTGCACATTTTGAGTGGTGAAAGGTCAATGTCAACCTTCAAGGTCAAATGTCAAATATATGGGTCAAAATCGCTCATTTAATGTACACTTTTGCAATATTGAAGATAGCAACTTGATATTAGGCATGCATGTGTATCTCATGGAGCTGCACATTTTCAGTGGTGAAAGGTCAAGGTCATCCTTCAAGGTCAAAGGTCAAATATATGAGGACATATTGTTTCACAAGCACATCTTGTTGTTTTTTTATAGTTGTATGTCTTATCCAACCCTGAGTACTATACGGGTGTATAAAATCGCCTTAAAATACCACTTATACATTTCTAATGGCTTTAACAATTACAAAATATTCGTAGGAACTTTGTATATAAATCAAATATTTGAACCATGTAAGTATAGTTATTTTTTGTTAAATTTAAAGACAAAATAAAGCTTCATGGAAACGAATTTTTTATGGAAATTCGTGTTTGTTCTCTAAAGTTCGATGTGCATACTTAACCTCATTATATCTATGTTTATCTTCAATAACTTTTTCATCAGTGTATTTTCTCTGAATAACTAGCGGTTACATGGAACGGAATACGGTTGTATTATAACAGTCCTGGTCAAATTTTGTATATTCCACGAAAAAAACCCATTCAACCCAATTAATATGTACTACTTGATGGATATATATAAACACAATTCCGCTATCTTTACTACATATGCATTATCATTTCGCTTACTTCCGACGTATGAAATTCTTAACATTCATCGCCTTGCTAGTAGGAAATTCATGTCAAGAATCATCCAATCTATGTTCGGAAAGATTTAAAAGCTACAATTATACACACCTAAAACCACTTCATGAGATTTACAATCACAAATCGACACTTAATCAAAAATCAAAACTGAATTGATAATTTTATTATTTCGATACAAAGCATAACACATTCATAAAAAATGGTTAGCTGGATTAATTCCAAATGGGTGCTGCAGCTGGATTAATTCCCAATGGTTATGGCAACTGGATTAATTTCCATGCCCGCTGGTGCACTGACAGTCATAGTTTATGCACTGCCAGCCGTTGTGTGCGCATTGGTGAAAGAACCCGTCGTGGATGTGGTCGTGGCAATCAGTGTTGACCGTGCATTCGTGAAGCTCTGTGAAACAGACGTAATTTGACAATTGTTCACCTTAATCAATGCTATGTTCTGATTGGCCGATAGTTTTTATTACCAAACAAACGACGTTTTTTAACATACACCAGCGCAAACTCCTCAACTTAACCTGGTTTGCAAACCTGTGAGCTTTTTCATCGTTCTGCGAAACAGTTTATACTTCTTAATATACGTCTACAATTGTGTAAGAGATCTTTAACATAATACAAAATATGTATGATATAATAACGACTTCTGTTTTTTTAACAGAAAGTAAATGGAAACCAACCGTCAACCATGTTACTTTTCATATAAATATAAACATGCAAAAGGACAAAGAAATGCAGGACTAAAAGTGTACAGCCTACCAACGCCAGCCAGGGAATCGCAGACACACTGAAAGTCCATACAGTGCAGGATGGAGCCTCCCCTGCATGACGTCACAATTGGGTCACAGTCTGACGTCTGCTTGCAACGTGCTGCGCATGCGTACGCTGCAATACAAACAAAAGTGGCATTGGCAGGTATTTGAAAAAATCCGGTATATCACCAGTTTATGATGCACCCGTATTTATGGAATTCACACACATACGTACATAAAATAGAAAACGGACACAGGTTTGGCATTAATTGCACTGAATTGTTGTGAGATAAAAAGAACATATATGCATATATAAACAAGATAAGTATTGATGCAAAGCATCAAAGGGCGTCGGGAATTTCAGTGTAAAAGGCACTCAATGAAGTTACATGGAACGATTTTTTTCTACTGTAAATATTAATATATTGGCCGATTATTTTAAACAAAATAGAAAAAGATACTGGTATAACCATTATCTATGATTTTGTGTTATAACCCCCAAATAACCATTATCTATGATGTTGTGTTATAACTCCCAAATAACCATTATCTATGATTTTGTGTTGAAACCCCCAAATATTTCATAGTTCATTTTATTTACATTGGTTTCCTTTTTTTTACTGGCATCCGTGTGCAGTTTTCATTAATGGAACAGAACTGTGTAGGTTTTAAAAAATCTGCTTCATCTTGTAAGCGTAATTTCATATTTTTCTTAACTTCAAGGGGAGATGATTCTGAACTTATTCTTACGTTGCTCATTTACGAAAGGGGTTGAGTACTCATTGATATGAATACACTGTAAAAGTTTTAATGTGTTTACGAACCCCCCCCCCCCCAAACCCTCTCACACATATATTTCATGGGCATAATAAAAACAAATAATGGTTACACTAAAACAGCATATTTATTAAAACTAAAATGTCTACATCAAAACAAAAAGTTATCATAGAACACAAATAAAATAATTTGATTCTACTGGGGCTCGAACCTTGGACCTCTCACATGTGAAGCGAGCGTGCAACCACTACACTACGGAACCGCTTAAAAAATCACATTCTCACTAAGATATTAATAACTGACTGTAGCGTAACGGTTATCAATAAAGCATTCATTCTATACATAGATGGTGACGTCACTACGTTATTGTCAGTAAGACCGGTGTGTACATAATGATAAAGCAATAAACCGTGTAATCGCTGTCGTCCTGTAAAACTGAAGAAAATACGCGTTAACCAAAACTCGAACAGCAAAAGTCTGCGCTATTGTTAGAAAAAACACAAAATAAATATATTTTGATTATGTTTTGTTTTTATACAAAACCAGAAAGTTTCACCGGTTCGCGTATTTGCCCAGTCCTTGTGATCTTTTATTATTGCCCAGTCCCTGTGATCAGTTATTAATTAAAAGAATTAGCTTTGCATTATTGGCAATTAATGTTGTAGTAAATGTAATAGGCACAAATGCAGTACTTATTTACATTAACTTTCACAAACATCACCACTATGCAAGATATTCTGACAACAAAAATATATACATTGATCCTTAAAATAACTTCTCCTCCCATAAGCGAAAAAAAAAGTATTACATACTAGTCGCCGCACTTCAGTGCGACGCCAATAACATGCGTTCAAAGAGCGCCGAAGCCTTCAGTCACTGCATATTCCCTAAGCCTTTTAGACAAGACAGACCACTTGATTTTGGGATCAATTGTAGACCCTTTTACTATCAACAACGAGTTTATCAATTCATTGTCTTGTGTTTTAATAACAGCTGACATTAAATGCAAGCCGAAATACATCACGTTCCTAAAG
Organism: Dreissena polymorpha; assembly: GCF_020536995.1. Lineage (NCBI taxonomy): Eukaryota > Metazoa > Mollusca > Bivalvia > Myida > Dreissenidae > Dreissena > Dreissena polymorpha. Next base: position 63,867,244 of record NC_068359.1, read on the forward strand.
TCTAAAAATAAGGTGTTTGTTGCCGCTAACTGTAATGCCAGTATTTGTGGTCATTAAAAACTTTTTTATGAACGTCAAATCCATCAAAGATTGCTTGAGTTATTTCTAATCAAAATAACCCCACAAATAAGGTTTATCAACTAAGCTCTAAAGAAATGGCCATTATAAGACCGCCTATTTCCAACAACCAAGATAAAAACTTTCAGTGTACGATCCACTGCAGCCATTTTGACGATGCTAATGACGTCATTTGCCGTTAAGGACAACGGGTCAAATCGATCTCGCGCTATGGTCTTTTTCGGTATCGGACACGAAACGAAGAAAAGAAAGCGATATCGGCACACTTGTTGTGTATGTACGGATTTTAAAAATCCATATCAGAAATATAGTGCTCAACGTAAATGTTTTACTATTTAAAGTAAGTTATGTACTTTAAAAATACAACATATCCGCTAAGTCCTTTCGGAGATAATTCTGCCTAGTATATTCGTACGTATAGATTCCTGCCTAAAACTGGATGGAATTCTTATTATTTGCGTTCATGCTTTTTGTATTTGCAACACTCCCAAAATGGCTGCAAGAGAAATGTTTTACGATAAATAAACTGAAATAATATAGTAAACACAAGTATATTACATACCAATGGCTAAGGCAAAAAAGCACACTGCAATTTTCATGCCTGAAACTGGGAAAAGCTTTTCACGTATCAAAATCTACTTCAAACATTCACAGTTATATGGCGTTCCGTGCGCATGCGCCTCAAACGAACATAAACGGATTCAAAGATAAGAGTATAAAAACTGTGAAACAAAATGGGAACTTTAAAGGGGCCTTATCACAGATTTTGGCATGTTTTGAAGTTTGTCATTAAATGCTTTATATAAAAAAAATGTAAACATTGGATCTAAAAAGCTCCAGTAAAAAATCAAGAATAAAATTAAAAAAAGAAAAAAAGGGTTACCTCAGCAGGGCTCGAACCACTGACCCCTGGCGTCTTGAAGTAAAAACGACTTAGACCACTCGGCCATCTTTCCTGATACAATATTAGATGTATTTTATACCTTACATAAGAAATCCCCGTAGTTTCACAAAATATAACGACAACAACAGAACTCTCCAAATTATTAATTCGTTTCGCGTTGCAACGCTTTATAATTTTCCGGTTTTTAAATCGTCAAAAGATGCATATAATGGCTATTTTAGAGCATGGTAAATGTTCAGTATTAGTGTTTCCTCACAAACTAAAACGAATATTTGCGAATCTGAAACAACTTTTTTCAATTTTGTCAATTTACCCAAACGTGACAAGGCACCTTTAAATGTGAGTACAAATATGGGCCACTGTGAAAACAGAACACTGTGTCGTCCGTCGTCAGTATCCCTTACGCCACTAGTTTGGTCTCGCACTTGATACTTCTTATCTAATGTTAATCAAATGTGAACGATACTGTATGATATACAAGTATTCTCGATAAGGATGGTTATATGACCACACCAGTAAAACTAGATTTATTGACCTTTTTTTACCATAAATGCAATGATGCTTTTTTGTGTTACAAAGAGGCGTCAGTTCCCAGCAAATCCTATCTAAACTATCACATCATGTATATAACCATCAGATCGCAGCGAGCGAAAAAAGGGCGATATCGTAGCACATCAATCCTAACTATGCTCTCGGGAAGCTTAGATAAACTTACCTTCAATATGCTGATCATGCCGATATGCAGTGTTCACACGCTGTATTTATTGCCGTTTGTTTGTGAACAATTGAGGTCACTATACGCTGTTCCAGAGTTGATGCAATTAGATTTTAAACCTTCAACAAAAAAAAATAAGGTAAACATTGTGCATGTAGGTACCCCCAAAACCATACCTTTTTTGAAAGAGGATCATAAGCTGAAAGCATTTAAGAAAAAAGTATTACATGTGATAAGTTAGAAAGATATCGACGTCAAAGGACAATGCAGCAATTACATTTCTTTTTATTGCTAGATTATTGTCGACAATTATAAAAGTTTATTGAGTTTTCCACACTGTTTAGAGAGTAACCCTCCTTCGAACAAGTGTCCCACTGTAGTCTAAAATCTTACAAAAACAAGAAAGTGAACCAACTTTCCCTGTCGGGTAAGTACTTAGAAAATCTTCTTGCCCTGAACGTAAAGTCACTTGCCCAAACATGAAATATTACATTTATTCTAAACCTCATATTTTTTTAATAAAGATCAAAATGATACACCACAAAACCTCTTTTATTTTGCACATTTAACAAAATGATTACAGCAATTAAAGTCTAATTACAGTCTAAATTTAATGCTCTTTGTTCTTTTTTGCACTTGCCTGGGCGGACAACTAGATTATAAAATAACTTGCCCGGACCCAACTTTTACTTGCCCGGGCCAATAGGACAACTGTTAATGTTGAGCCCTGTACTTAGTGAGCTTTAATGATTTCCTTGCACACATATCGATAATTATTTTTCTCATAACGAATGAATACAACTCCGAGCTTAGACCGCCGAGATGCAATCAAATAATCAAATAATCACGGAAAATTCAATATCATGAAGGTTGGAATATAATTTTTGTAAAATTTCCTTGTCAATATTTATGCTCTTTTTTCAAACACATATAAATCAAGGGACAAGTAAATGATTAATGCTTCATAAAAATTCAAAGTCAACGAATATTTCGTAATATGAAGTTAACCCATACAAAATCTGTGTTCCTTATAGCAATAGCCATAATTTCAACGCTAGATGTGGTATTATAAAATAGATTAAACGAGATACAAAATGCTCGTTTTTATTTTTGTTTCGGAATATATTCCATTTGAATTTCCCGCGACAATATTCGAACATTTACGAACAAACGAGAGATTCGCTCAGGGCAGCCCCGGAAGCACGACCTAGTTCCCATGATCTTCCCGAATCCAATCTCGCGTTCGCTCGTAAATGTTCGGATATCGTCGCGTGAATATTGCTATCAGGAAGACTGATGTTGCATGTGTTAAATTTATTTTTCGAAATATTTTACGAAGTATTCGTTGATTGTGAGTGGTTAGTGGGCTTTAAATTATGTGTACATCGGAATACTTCGGGCTTACTCGATTGGCGGAATCTGTGACCCAGTGCGAACTTAATTTTGGAACAGTTCTGATGCGCTAATCGAGCACCCGATCCTGTTTTATTAGCTACTACTAGTAGAAACTTATTAGACATTTTAGCCTACTACTACTTATAATAAAAGATGCCTTTCCTACCGCGGTAAAATTTATTAGATACTGCCAACACGAATAAAAGATCACGGTTGGCCTGAATTATTTCGACCAATCAATGAAAAGCACTCTTTACGGCCTCAAAGATGGAGGCATCCAGTTCTGTTGCAGTACCGACGGTAGGCTACGTTCTAAATTTCTATATTATCATCACGATTAAGTGTTGGCGTATCTGCATGTTTATAAGTAGACTATTTAGCGACTGAAGACAATAACGATTGCTTTCACTGAAATATTGTTTCAAGGAATCTGATTGTGCTATATTTTGGATTTAAAGCGTTATTATTTGCGACTGACCTACTTTGGCTAGGTCGATCTACACAATACCTTTTACTCAAACCAAACTGAAATGAAAACTGCTGGTGTACCCTAGTATGGTTAGCAACGATTGTACTTTAAAGACCGGGATTTCTTTACCAGAATATCGTATCGATATATTCATTTGTAAATGTTTCTCTTGTTTCATGTTTCGTCCTGTAGCCTTTCGTGCTTTGTTTTTTAAGAAAAACATTTTAACAAATTTCATCGAACGTCTAATTTGCCCAATCTTTAGATATTTTTGCATACCCCACCCACTATTTTAATGTTTCGTTTTTACCTACTCCACTGTAAACACAATAAAATCAAAATAAAGCATAAACACGAACAAATTTAATCAAAAAAACTAGGCTATTAACAAATCACAAAAAAATCCTACCATATAGATATAAGTTATGCTGGGGCGAGTAGTTATATATGTGAGCCGAATCCTTATAAAATAAGGGGCGAGTTTATGGGGCGAATCGTTCCCTATCTGGCTACAGTACTAGCATACGGAGGGTCAATAGCTGTGAGTAACTATTTCACAACTGTGTTATATTGTTTCTAAAATTTCACATTTTCAATTAAATGACCCACAACCTTTTCACAAAAAGACCAGGCTAGAACATCTTCACAAATTTTGGTGAAAAACCCATGCAGTCCCATAATACACTGATTTTTATATCCCCCGCCGACAGGGATATGTGAATCGCGACCATCCGTCCGTTCCAATTGTGTCCAGAGCATAACATCATCATTTATAAAGCCAGTTTTATTAAACTTGTAAACTTGCTACAAATGTTCCCCATCATTAGATTATGTTTCACCATTAATTACCAGGTCCCAGGCCACATCCATGGTCAAGGTTACACTTATAGGTCAAATGTCTATGCGGACAAATGTTTCCATCCAGTCCATGTCCATAGCATAACTTCATTTATTAATATTAAGCCAATTTCATTAAACTTGCTGCGAAAAGTTCCCCATTGTCAGATGGTGGCAGGCCTTGAAAAATTCACTCGACCGCTCGCATATGCGAGTGAAGTTGACGGTCGGGCGAGTAAAGTTTGTTAAATACTCGACCGACCGGGCGAGTGCTGTTTTTCAAGTTGAGAAATATAAACTCAGTTCCAGAACTCCTGCCACATTGATACAAATTGCGAACAATTTTTCGATCGAACAAAACATAGGTTTAGTACACAAAGGAGCTGCACTTTTGTTTTGACAATGAAAAATGACGTCACGGGCACAGTAAAAATAATTCTCAAAATCAGCTGCGCTCTTTTAGTAGGTTCAGTGCTCTTAGCTAATCGATTAAAAATGAAAAAAACAGTTAAAAATATTGGTCATTCCGTAATAAATAAACTTCATTTTAATGTAAATATCAATAAAAAAAAATAATACATAACTGGTTAATTATAATACTTCTTATATTTCATTAAAAATAAACAGAAACACTAATTATTAATAAACAGAATAATTTGTGATCAGAAGCCTTAGCCAAAATTTACCATATTGTAACCATTTGTCAATCAAGCGTGTCTTTCAGTAAAAGTTCGTCTGAAATATTAAAACTCAGCATGGAAAAAGGTTCTATTTTAAAATATCTGCAAGGTGGTGGAGACAGGGAACAGAAAGAAAGGTCATCAAAACGAGAAGCGGAAAGTATTGAGAAAAGGAAACAGGTGCAGAAATGCAAGGAAAGCAAATAAAATCCATCAGATAATGTAGTTAATTTGTTTGCAGTTTAGTGTCACTATGTTACAGGGCTTTCCTTAGACCTCAAATCTCAAGAGTCAATGATCAACCAGAACCTTTTTAACCTACGTAACAGTTACGAGTTGCTCTGAAAAAATTCTTCAAGGCCTGTGGTGTATCGCGCTAAACAACCAGACACTACCTCCAAGGTGAAGGTCACACTCAGGTAAAGCGTCTTTATATGGTACAATGTTTCCATCCCGTTCGTGTCCAGAACACGATGTTGTCATTTATTAGGTGAATTTCATTTAACTTGGCACAAACGTTCCGCACCATTATTCAATGTGTCTTGCTTAAAGGGTTTCCTGCCTCCAAGGTAAAGGTCACACTTATAGGTCAAATGTCCATAATGTTCTACACTGATTTATGTCTAGAGCATTATTTTGTTATTTTTGGCTTTTGTCCGTCGTGCGTCGTCCGTCGTCAACATTTTGCCTTGTGAACACTCTAGAGGCCACATTTATTGTCTGATCCTCATGAAATTTGGTCAGAACATTTGTCCCATTGATACCTCGACTGAGATCGAAACTGGATCTTGCTGGGTCAAAAACTAGGTCAAAAACTAGGTCACTAGGTCAAACAAAAAGAAAAACCTTGTGAACACTGTAAAAGTCACATTTGATGCCCAATCTTCATGTAACTTTGTCAAAATGTTTGTCTAAATGATATGTTGGTCGAGTACAAAAATGGTTCCGGTCCGTTGAAAAACATGGCCGCCAGGGGGCAGGGCAGTATTTCTTATGTGGCTATAGAGAAACCTTGTGAACACTCTAGAAGTCACAATATTTGCCCAATCATCATGAAACTTGATCAAAACATTGGTTGTAATTGATATCTCGGACAAGTTCGAAAATGGTCCAGATCGGTGAAAAAACATGGCCGCCATGTGGCGGGGCAGTTTTCCTTATATGGCTATGGTAAAACCTTGTTAACAATCTAGAGGCCACATTTATTGTCCAATCTTCATGAAATTTGGTCAGAAGATTGGTCTGTATGATATCTTGGATGAGTTCTAAAATTGTTACGTTGGCTTGAAAAACATGGTTGCCAAGGGGCGGGGCATTTTTCCTTATATGGCTATATATGGCTATAGTAAAATTTTGTTAACACTCTAGAGGCCACATTTTTTGTCTGATCTTCATGAAGCTTGGTCAGAAGATTCATCCCAATAATATCTTGGACGAGTTCAAAAATGATGCCGATTGGTTGAAAAACATGGCCGCAAGGGGGGCGGGGCATTTGTCCTTATATGGCTATAGTAAAACCTTGTTAACACTCTAGAGGCCACATTTATTGTCCGATCATCATGAAACTTGGTCAAATGATTTGTCCAAACGATATCTTGGATGAGTTAGAAAATGGTTCCGGTTGGTGGAAAAACATGGCCGCCAAGGGGGCGTGGCATTTTTTCTTACATAGCTATAGTTAAACATTGTTAACACTCTAGAAGCCATATTTATTGTACGATCATCATGAAACTTTGTCAGAAGTTTTGTCCCAATGATATTTTTGACAAGTTCGAAAATGGTTCCAGTTGCTTGAAAAACATGGCCACCAGTGGGCGGGGCATTTTTCCTTATATGGACTTATGAATCTTCATGAAATTTTGTCAGTATATTTGTTTAAATGATATATTGGATGTGTATGAAAATGGTTCTGGTCTGTTGAAAAACGTGGCTGCCAGGGTGTTCACTAGTCATGAAAGTTGGTAAGAACATTTTGTTCTAATGACATCTTGGGCGTCACAGAACAGGTCAGTTCCTTTGAATCTCAGATGAGCGACTTTGGGCCTTTCAGGCCCTCTTGTTTAAGCAAATTTAATTAAACTTGGTACAAATTTTTCCCATCATTAGAGGATGTGTTGCGATATAAAGCCAGGTCCCTGCCTCCAAGGTCAAGGTCACAAAGGGCAAATGTCTTTACATTGTACAATTTTTTAATTCAGGAGCATATCTTAGCCACTTATGGTTGTAGCCTTATAACAATGTTCCCTATTACAGGACATTACAGTATCCCCCGCCTAAATCGAAGGGGGATTTCGAAATAATGACTGTCCGGCCTTCCTGTAAGTGTCCGAAGTATAACTTTGTCATTTATTAAGCAAATTTCATTAAACTTTCTACAACTGTTTCCCATCATTAGATGATGTGTCATGCTATACAACCGGTCTCTACCTCCAAGGGCAAGGGCACACTTATAGGTCAAATGTCCAAATATGTTCAACTGTTTCCATCCCGTCTGTGTCCAGGGTATAACATTGTCATTTATTAAGCACAGGTTAGAATTTTATTATTATTTAATATTATATGCCCATTATTATGTGTGTTTTTAACATTAAATATGAGTTTTAGATCCGATTCCAACACTTTTTATAATGACTTGCACTGAATTGTAATGACCTGTATTGGGTTGTTTTGACCTGAATCAAATTATTCGATGCCAAGGCCCTGTTGGCGAGAATATGTCTGCAACTGTGAAGTTCTTGTTTTATTTTCAAAACAACCTGTGGCTCTCAAAAGGAAATTTTTTAGCGGATAATCAACAGCGAAGATATTAATAAGGTATAGATCAATATGAATTTCATTTATATGGTGAACCATCATATATTAGCATCCAAAAGCTGATTGAATAAAGCGTTTGTGATTATAAAAAAGTAGGTATTTGGAATGAATTTAATGAAAACGTCTAAATGCTAGGGGAGAAATCCGTTTTAGGAAACTTGTATTTTGCTAGGGGAAACAGCCTGTGTTCGGCTGTAAAAAGTTGGGGGAAAATTCACTGATATAAAATTAAGAAACTCCCAAAACAATATCAGGAGAGAACGCCTTATTATCAACAAAAAATCCCTTATTTAAGGCAAATGACCATTTGCCTAATAGAAAAATAAAAAACAAAACATTAAAACATAAAACACAAAATGTGACTAAATCTGGCAGTGATTTTTTTGCTTTTATTATACCCCCAAAAACGAAGTTTAGGGGGTATATAGGAGTGAGCTTGTCGGTTGGTCGGTCTGTCTGTCTGTCGGTCGGTCCGTATTTAGTGTCCGCTCTCTAATTCAAGTTGTTTTCATCCGATTTTCACCAAACTTGGTCAGATGTTGTATCAAGATGATGTCTAGGTCAACTTTGAATATGGGTCATGCCTGATCAAAAACTAGGTCACGGGGTCACTTAGTGCGTTTTAAACATTGAGCATGGAGTCCGCTCTCTAATTCAAGTAGTTTTCATCCGAGCTTCACCAAACTTGGTCAGAAGTTGTATCTAGATGATCTTATGGCCATGTTCGAACATGGGCCATGCCAGATAAAAAACTAGGTCATGGGAATATCGGTGGTAAATTTGAGCAAAAAAATCACTGTCTGGGGACACTGTCTGACCTTGGAAAGGTCAATATAAAGCACTGGGAGGTTAAACAGATTTGAGAGATCCCAACCTTGGTCCAGCAATATACATGTACTAATTAGATATAAGAATAGACACAAAACAAGACAACATTGAAAACTCAATGTTTTTAGAAGCTTGGGTCACCGCCTTAGAACTGTCAAAGGGTCATGTACGCACTGCCGGTTGAAACCAGTTTTAACCGGTTTACAGGGATACCTAACCTCAGACTTGGTCCACAATTGACCATCGTACAAACATGTGTAAATAAACATTGACTTCATAGCATTCCTGTTCAAACAAGCAAATTCGTTGAATTGATATCTACTGCCAATATGCTTAAGGACACAAAAGTGTTTTATTTGACACTACAAAAGCATTTATTTAAGATACAAAGGACCATACCTCCGTTATTAACAGATGTTGTACAATGTCATTTAGCGTGTATCATCCTCTTATCCATATATATATTCATACCAAGTTTCAAGGAAATCTGCCAAAGCCCTTCCAAGATATGGCTCTGGACTCAAAAGTGACGGACGGATAGAAAGACGAACGGACCCAAAGATGGAAGGATGAACGGACGGACAACTCCAAAACAATATCCCTCCGCCTATAGCGGGGGATAATTAAACAGAAATACGAGAGAATAATAATGTTATTGATTTAATTACACAATGGTTTCATGTTAAGCACCAGAACTGCAACTATTTGAGAAATGATGATTTGAAGTAAATACGAGTATGTACATTATTTAAGGCCAAGCCCAAGGCAGAATAATCGTCCATTTGTAAGGTTGTCCAACTAGAGCTGTGTTTGGTTCATTCACTTCTCAGTTATTGACACTGTTTGAGTACTCTCCCGGCTACAGGTAGTAAGGGTGTAGGTCACGATTCAGCTTTTTAGCTCACCTGAGCACAATGTGCTCATGGTGAGCTTTTGTGATCACCTTTTGTTTGTAGTGCGTCATCCATTGTGCGGCGTCAGCATTTGCCTTGATCACACTCTAGAGGCCACATTTATTGTCCAATCTTCATGACATTTTATCAGAAGATTGGTCTCAATAATATCTTGGATGAGTTCGAAAATGGTTACATTTGCTTGAAAAACATGGCTGCCAAGGGGCGGGGCATTTTTCCTTATATGGCTATATATGGCTATAGTAAAATCTTGTTTACACTCTAGAGGCCACATTTATAGTCAGAAGTCTGAACTTGATCAGAAGATTCATCCCGATAATATCTTAGAAGAATTACAAAAATGATGCCGGTTGGTTGAAAAACATGGCTGCCAGGGGGCGGGGCATTTTTTCCTTATATGGCTTTAGTAAAACCTTGATAACACTCTAGAGGCCACATTTATTTTCTGATCTTCATGAAACTTGGTCAGAAGATTTGTCCCAATTATATCTTGTTATCTCAGGTGAGCGACTTTGGGCCTTTCAGGCACTCTTGTTTAAAAACATTGCATGTTCTGTGCATTTCCAAAAAGGAAAACCATTTTGTCATTTAATAAGACCCGGTTCATTCACTTCACAATTTATGAAGTTATGACTTCTTAAAGGGGGCAACATAAAAACAGCACCCTCCTATTTTGCTCTTGATCTTTCTTTACCTCAGATGAGGAAGGACCTCATAAACTTATTTTGAAAGTTTGCGTTTCCTTAAACCTCACTGTATTTTTCACCATTTAAAAATTAAAGAAAACATAATAAACTTAAAACAATGTTTGCCCACATGTTGGTCTCGCCTCGCATCATTCCATATTCTTTCTCTCATACTGCTACCAATGTTCTGCCAAGAGTGCATTTTATGTATAATCATTTGATAGTTAACTATCTTAACACAAAATTTAAAACTCGTAATTATCTTTATGCAGGTAGGACTGCCTAAGGATGGATCAAACAATAGTGGAGGTGCATTTTGCGGCACACCCAGGGACTCTCAATTACTCCCATGGCAGGGCAGGACCCCCCCTGGCACCCAGTGAATGTCAACTTGTTCTTTTCTGCAATGAAGACTTGTAAGTATTCCACATTGTGAAAACTGGTTCATGGGTTTGTTTCTGGAGTTAAAATTATTGTTTGTGAAATTGTGATTTAGCCTGCAATCAGCCGCTGTTTTATTAGGTGAAAAAGCCCTGTATCTATGAACACTTTCAACACTCCTAAATCAACTGACCATATTTGGATCTTGAAAATGACCTACTTTTGCACTTTAATTAAGAATTATCAAATTCTTGGTATACCAAAATGGTGCATTTCATATTACACCGATACTGCTTGCTACAAAGCTTTCACCGTTGCATGGATTTTATCTTTGAACCGTTTCAAAGACCCACATCACTCGACTTCAGTTTGATCTTGACATTGACCTATTTTTTGCACTAAGACTTCAAATGAGCAAATGAATTGATATTGATCCGGCTTCCATCAGGGGTGTCAGCATTTATATTTATATTTTAATTTAGGGTCACATAAATCGAAATTTAATGTTAAAACCCTTTCATGCCTTAGAAATGTTTGTCATGCTTTAATAACCTTTTTGCGTTTTGGCCATTTAAAAAAACTTTCAAAGAAATTTTGTTTTAAATAAGTGCATGTTCAATGTCACAAGGCATTCAATTTTGCTATAGGTCAGCCCCTGTTTCAACATGGAATGTTGAGTTTCTCTGTGGATACTGATTTATCAGGAGCATGCTACTTAGATACTAAAGGCTTCAACTAGACTATTTAACTCTGAGAAAATTGGAGCTTGCCATCTGCAATTGTATTATCATACTAATGTAACAATTTGGAGAAACCATAGTTTTTCATCTTTGCGTATGTTTTCTGCCATGTCTTAGAAGCTTTTCTTAATTCTTCTCAATGAAAATGCATACAGTCGGAAAGAAGAAAACTTTAAAACTAAAATACATATGAGTCGTGTTCTGAGAAAACTGGGCATAATGCATGTGCATAAAGTGTCGTCCAAGATAAGTCTGTGCAGTCCGCACAGGGACGATACTTTCCAATTAAATTGGATTTTTGCTAAAACGAGACTTCATTTAAACGAAAAATGTCATAAAAGCGGAAAGTTTTGTCCCTGATTAGCCTGTGCGGATTGCACAGGCTAATCTGGGACAACACATTACGCACATGCATTAAGCCCAGTTTTCTCAGAACACGACACATATATACACATACTTCAAGAACAGTCCCTGGGGGCTATACTGAAACTATATATCATGTCTTGATATGTATAAATATGATTAACAATAAAGACAGAGAAATATAATAAAGTTTGATGTTTTACATTTCAAAGACCGGTAAAAAAACAGTTGTATGATTATGTTTTGAAGATTATTAAATTGTACTATATCTTTACAAGGAGATTGTTGCTACATGTAGTTGGACACGTAGATTGTTATAACTACTACTTTACCTTAAGTATTGCTGCTCATGCGAGTCAACGTTCCTGCATTACAGGTTTAGGGACGTCTTGGGATCTAAGTGCAGAATTTGAAGCAAATGTGACTTCAACCCTCTAGATTGATGAGAGAAACAACACTGAACTTAAATTTCGGATATAACCCTGAACAATTGTCATCAATCACATGACATGCTGCTCACCACCAGAGGAAGACCCCTATTGAATTTGGCGTTGATTTCTCGAAGGTGAAGGTCACATACATATTTCCTTTATGTGAAAGCCTTGTTGAAGGGATATCTTAAGTTCTGTCTGTCCCTTTTCCTCATATTTGGAATAGTTGTTGCTTACCACTAGAGGAAGACAGCTATTGATTTGGCGTTAATATCTTGAAGGTCCATGTCACTAGGCCATATTATCAATTTTCTTTATTTGCAACCTTGTTCAAGTGATTTTTTCAGTTCTTTATGCCAAGACAAAGACTTTTTTCCATTTTGGTGTTGATACTCCAAACGTCAAGGTCACATCTTTATATGGTTTCGTTATATGAAAATAGTGTCTGAGAGATATACTTAAGTACCTCTTGACATCTCAACCTAAGTTGCCTGTAACTAACAGAACACAAGGTCAAGCTCACATTCTAACCTTTCTATTTCATGAAGTAATTTCTCATCTGTCCTGGGAACACATAATATGATAATTGTATTTTCATGTTTTTTTGCCAAGAAATTTCTATTCAGGATCTTTTATTGTATGGTAGCATATGAACGTACTATTGTACTGTAAATATGCATTTAGGGTGGCATGCATGTTTCACAAACATTTTTTATCTGTGATATGAGGCTACTTTGTGATTAAATTGCAATTGCTGCAACATCAAACAGGACAAATAATGATGTCCCCCCTCCTTTTATATGTATGAATACATTTTAAAAATACATATTTCCTAATTTTACGTGTAATGGCTATACATTTTATAAAAAGCAATCCTTTATCAATGGACTCTTTAAAAAAATTACAAAACAAAATTCACAACATGGTCCCCGTAGCATTTCTTTGCTGAAAATAGTGCCATTTAAAGACATTAACTAAAGTGCACTTGCTCATACGGGTTTTCTCGTGCACATTTTATTCAAGAAGGTTTTACTAGAACTTTAAAGTTCCACTGCACACAAGAATTGTCATTATGAAATGACCCCTTTCCTATATATACATATAAGGGTTCATTTTACGAATGAATACTAAGTATTGTTAAATTATAATATTTATACATTAATTAATTTACAGTAACTGACCAGACACTAGAAGGTCCAGGTGCTGATAAACTACACAAGATCGAGTCCTGGTGTACTACACCCTACAGGTATTGGCTTGTGATAAAAGGACTGGCATGGTTGTACTTTTATATAGGAGAAATATTGTGTATGACATGCATTAAGAAAAGAGATGAATTTTTATGCCTAAAGGCATGCAAATAATTTTTAGCTCGGCTGTTTTCGGAGAAAACCCGAGGTATTGTCATAGCCAGCTCTTCGTCCGCCATCCGCGTCGTGCTAAAACCTTGACATTTTGCTCTAACATCAAAGTGCTTCCACCTACAACTTTGAAACTTCATATGTAGATGCATCTTGATGAGTTCTACACGCCACACCCATTTTGGGGTCACTAGGTCAAAGGTCAAGGTAACTGTGACCTCTAAAAAAAATATTCTGACAAACTTTCATTTATTCAAAATTGCACCCACAGCCGAGCGTTGGCACCCGTTACGTGGTGCTCTTGTTTTAATCGTATGTTTGTCAGTACGTCTGTCCACAATTGTGTGTCTCATTTATATCTTTACAACTTATGGATGGATTTTTAAATAACCTGGCACAAATGTGTAACACAGTAAGAGGAAGTGTTACGTGCAAGACCCTGGTCCCTGTCTCAAAGTTCAAGGTCACACTTAGCCTTTTAAGGTCATATTTTAAGATTTAACATTGATTGGCCTGTTTGGTCGATATCTTTGTCATTAATGGATTTTAAAATGACATGGCACATATGTAAAGCACAGTATGAGGAAGTGATGTTTGAAAGACCTAGGTCCCTAGCTAAAATGTCAAGGTCACACTTCGACTTTCAAGCTTACCGGTATATTCCATGATTGTGCATTTATAGATGTGTCCAGTCGATATGTTTGTCATTAGTTGATGGATTTTAAAAAACCTTGGCACAGTAAGAGGAATGTCGGGCTTAAGACCATCCTTATCTCAAAGGTCAAGGTCACAATTAACCTTTTAAGGTAATATTTTTAGTGCATTGATAGGCGTGTCCTGTCCATATTTTTGTCATTAGTGGATGAATTTTAAAATAACGTGGCACAAATGTATGGCACAATATGACGAAGTGTCATGCGCAAGACCCAGTTACCCAGGTCAAAGGTCAAGGTCACGCTTAGACTTTCAAGATCATATTTCATCATCGGCATTTAAAAACGTGTTGGGTCAACATCTTTGTTATCAATGGATTGCTTTTAAAATAACTTGGTACAAATGGGTAGCACAGAAGACGAAGTGACACGCGCGGCTCAGGTCTCTTTATGGATTTTGCATTAAGAGGTGCAGCTGGTCTGTCGTGTGTTTGACCAAGGTCCCTATCCCAAATGTCAAAAACCCAGCTGGGGCATGTGTCATCCTCTGGGGTCCGTTCTTGTTTTGTCACAGAATACTAGTATTTTAAAAGAAAGTTCTTTGGGACACAGAGATTACAATGTATTTAAGCTGGTATATGACTATCTATAATCTTATGAATATAGATGCAAATTGTCATCGATGACATGGCTAGGTCATGGTCACGAAGAAGTGGGTGAACCTTGTTGCCTTTAAAGACATGGTTAAAGTGAAGTTGTGTTTGGACCACAACTTTGTCAAGCATTATGTGATTGTAAAATAAATTGGCGCAATTGACCACTATATCAAGATGAGGATGTCGCATGAAGCAACCATTTTGTTTATTTTTTTTTATCAATTGTGTGTTTTAGTTTTATTTGGTTAATTGAACAAATATGACACGTTTTTATTGTATAATATATGTTATTAATTGCCGGAGTCCCTTTAAAATGAATGTTTAATATGATTCTGTACACTTTCAAGTTTTGTTGGGATCAACTTTAGATTTATGGCTTCTTAATTGATGGTAATTGAGGAATTTTGTATGTATGGAGCCATCGCATACAATTTTATTAATTCAATTGAATTTTATATCATCACACTGGTTGAGATTAAATGAATTATTTCAGTTTATTGATTGTTTGTTTAAATAAGTTCCATGTGCTATAACTTACTTGACTTTAAATGTCTCTTTCAGTGTTTCTGGCGGCTGGTGGAGCGATTCAAGAAAAGCCATGCTAATGTTGCAATGATATGTATGCTAAACAAAATAAATAAATAAAAAAAAATGTTTTAATTATTGTTGTTAAATATAATTCATCAAACTTCCTTAGATGCAAAAGCCAGTGTATCGGTTTGATATCATGGCCAGGGTATAATTTAAGTATATTAGCTTTAGAAATTTGGGCATTAAAATGGAAGTAAATATGACATTTACATCATTTGACAGTTTACTAACAATAAAAAACGCGTTATTTATTAAATTGAATCACAGGAGTATTGCTTATTCTAATTGCATTGAATAATGAAACAATAGTGATGTTCCAACAACGCCAAACAGAGAGCTATGAACGTCTTTAACAACATGATATCTCGTCTGAAGGATTTTGCTCCATGTTAATTATTAAAATTGTAATGGTGACTCATTCAAGGTTTTAACTTATAGCACATTTATGAGCCCATTTTTGACAGGATGAGGGTACCAGAGGGGGTAATCACGTGATAGTCAAGATTGCGACGTCCATGCCGAGACAGTTATTTTTTGCCTTTTTATACCCTTATTACTTCTGTTTATTGTTTAAATGACGCTCACTTTCCAGACATATCAGTAAAATAGTGATTAGCGTTTATTTCGTATTTAAATTCGCTTTATATCTCGACTTTACTCCCCGCAAATTTTCTTAGCGCAGCCCTAATTATGTCATTCCGCTAAGAAATTTCGCACCGAGTAAAGTCGAGATGTAGAGCGAATATTACTATGAAATATAAGCGATTAACTGTCTTCCTAATATGGCTGGAAAAGTGAGCGGAATAAAAAAAATAAAACAACTAATAAAGGGTATTAAACGACGAAAAATACCTGCCTCGTCATGGACGTCGCCATCTTGTTTGTCACGTGATTACCCCCTCTGGGGTACTACACCAGTCTTTTTCTCTGAACTATGATAATGGATAACACGACTATATGCGTGCCTTACCATAAAGCTGTACTTCTGAACAGAGAGAGAATATTGGCATTTCTTTGTGTCTTGACAATGTGATCCTTAAATCGTTAAAAAAAAACAGTGATTGATAACAAATATAAGCATTTAGCAGTATAAATTGTATACTTGTATAAAGAGTTATTGATGAAGTACTTTGACATGCTTGAATCTTGACATTGTGGAATGTGTTTTGTTAATATCCGCCCGGTTTCTGTCCAATTAGTGACCTTTTAATTAAAGCCAAACATGACCATTTAAGGCGACACATTCAAGCCTTTCGGTGCTTTGATTACAAATCATGAAGCTGCTTCATTATTTCCACATTACAGTTAACATACACAACTACTTCACCCATTTGATAGACAATTTCGTTCATTGTAACTTATATCTTGCGCGTGTTTAACATAAGACGGTATTTATATAACTCTTCATTATCTGGAACTGTATTTTCAAGCAATATCCGAATTTATTTTACCCGAATTTAGTATGTAAATATCAATATTATTAGCATCAAAAATAGGAAATATTATAATAAATTAATACAAAAAAACACTATATATATGTTTGATAAGAGAGTGGTCTACAATATAAACCCAATACAAGTCATCGGTTTACACAAAAAGCGTAAGAAATCAAAATTTCATATATAAAGGTTATATTACATTGATTTATCACGCTATTGTAGAATAAGCGTGAGCACAAAACTGCATTTTCTAAAACATTAAAACAGCTGCACGAGTGCTAAAGCCTATATTTAATATTTAATAATAGAAATTTTCTTTATGCAGTTAAACATAGAAGATAATGCATTATCTGTGTGTTCACGTGTGTTTGTTTAAATTGAATAAATCAAGAGTTGTCGCGTATTACTCGTTACAAGGCCGTGTACGTCTGACCTTTTGAAATTTATTGTCAAAGTAAATTGTCAGAAACCATTGTGAAATATTGTTATGGGCATTTATATAGAGCACTCGGGTATCCCCACAACATGACTTCCCAAACAGACCTATTATGATACGCAATTACGAACACGAACATCGGTATCCTCGCTACATGGCTTTCCAATACAGAATTAGAATGGTACTCTTATAACGGATCTGAACATCTGGTAGTAGGATATCCCCGCTTCATTACTTCTTGTGCAGAACTAGAGTGATACGCAATAACGAACATGAACATCTTCTAGTAGGGTATCCCCGTTACATGACTTTCCTGTGCAGAACTTGAGTGAAATGCAATAACGGACATGAACATCTGTTAAAAGGGTATCTCCGCTACTTGACTTCACGTGCATAAGGCCGGGTTTCAATGTCTCCACGTTCCGTGTCCGTGTGTCCGTGTCCGCGAAAAAACAACTGGTTGAAATCTGTTGGAGCTATTCCCTGTATCCGCGTTCCGCGTCCGCATTTTTCGTCCGCGTATTGCGTGCGTTAAAAATCGCTCGGTGAGCGATTTTTCACGGACGCGGACTCAGTACACGGACGGCAGTCAACATGAAAGGTCGACTTTCAAGCATAGATATTAGTGAAAAATAATAAATTTAGTAAATATACAACAAACGTATGAAAGAATTCAAAGACAAAGACATTGCATTAAAACATCTGGAAAAGCATAGCCAACGAAATGTCAATTAATGGCGTTTCAGGTAAGTGAGAATAGTAATTTGCGAATATATATCGTCTGCATATTGTACACTCTATAATCGCTTTTCAACAGAAACAGTTTATATTCCAAACAAGATATAACGCTAAAAGAAGTCGCTATTTATGTTCTTTTTTTGCCTATACGAGTTCACATATAAGTTTTGAAGTCTGTCTAATACGAATAAATCAGTAATGTTTATTAATATAATTATAAGATTTTTAGAATCTAAATTAATAAATTAGTTTGACGGTTTCTTATGATGGCACGTACATGTATCCAGTACCAATGTCTGCATTCCGTCTACTAACATGCTGTACTGCACTCATCACAAAAAATGTGTGCTCTTCTAATAACGACATCTTAATCCAAGAACCACCTCGTTTGGAATGGGGTTTTACACGGAAAGGCTAAAATAATAAGCGGATGCATGGACTAGATACTCCGTGTCCGTATACGGAACGCGGACACGGAACGCGAACGCCGAGCACGGACACGGAAACATGGAAACCCGGCCTGACTAGAGTGATACGCAATAACGGACATAAACATCTAGTAGTAGGGTATCCGCGCTACATGACTTTCCCGTGCAGAACTAGAGTAATACGCAATTATGGACATGAACATCTTCTAGTAGGGTATCATCGCTACATGACTTTCCCGTGCAGAACTAGAGTGAAACGCAATAACGGACATGAACATCTGTTAGAAGGGTATCTCCGCTAAATGACTTCACGTGCATAACTAGAGTGATACGCAATTACGGACATTATCATCTGGTAGAAGGGTATCCGCGCTACATGACTTTCCCGTGCAGAACTAGAGTGATACGCAATAACGGACACAAACATCTGGTAGTAGGGTATCCGCGCTACATGACTTTCCCGTGCAGAACTAGAGTGATACGCAATAACGGACATAAACATCTGGTAGTAAGGTAACCGCGCTACATGACTTTCCCGTGCAGAACAAGAGTGATACGCAATAGCGGACATGAACATCTGTTAGAAGGGTATCCGCGCTACATGACTTCACGTGCATAACTAGTGATACGCAATTATGGCTATTATCATCGGGTAGAAGGGTATCCGCGCTACATGACCTTCCCGTGCAGAACTAGAGTGATACGCAATAACGGACATGAACATCTGTTAGAAGGGTATCCGCGTTACATGACTTCCCGTGCATAACTAGTGATACGCAATTACGGACATTATCATCTGGTAGAAGGGTATCCGCGCTACATGACCTTCCCGTGCAGAACTAGAGTGATACGCAATAACGGACATAAATATCTGTTAGAAGGGTATCCGCGCTACATGACTTTCTCGTGCAGAACTAGAGTGATACGCAATAACGGACATGAGCATCTGATATTAGGGTAACCCTGCTAATGATATAATTATACACTGTAAAGGATTTTTCATTTTAACATGTGTTCTGGGCTTTTAAATACCGGTAACTTAATCCTCCTATTTCTTTACTTAGCTAAATGAAAGTATGGCATATTGATGTGGACTTATTTAACTAAATAACTGGAATCGAGATCAGGCAAATATGACCCGACTGTTGGAATTTTCATTTTTACACGTGTTCTATGCTCTATTAAAGTACCGGTACCTGAATTTTCCCATTTCTTGACTTATTTATATACAGAAATGTTTTACTAAGGTGCTCCAATCGAGAATTTCAGACAAATATTGCCCGACTGTCGGGCTAGAGTTTTCCAAAGTAAACACTTCAAAGGAAATTTCGCCTATTTTTAACTGAGGTTCCATTAGGTTGAAATCGGGGTTTACAGATAGTCGTAGGACATAATTGAATCATCATATTCCATGTATACATTGCATGCTCAGCACGAAATCCATTTTGAGATACACTGTACCGTTACTAAGTTACTAAGTGTATAAGGTGTCATATATATTGGCTGCAATCTATCCCTAACCTGTGACATAACACAGAGACTGTTTGTATAGGTCCCTGCATAACTATAGCTAAATGAACACAACTTTTATTTAAATGATTTTCTTTTTATTCAGGTTTATTTTTCATATATTGATTCACAACATAAAAATATTGCAAGCAACTAATAACATGGCTAAACATACAAACAATTAGACTATGTAAAAACATTGTCCATAAGTGTTAAGCTAAGTGTTACATACCTTACGAATTACCTTTCAGTACTTAACAACATCTACAATATCAGAACAAGAAGCCCATGAGGGCCTGAATCTCTCTACTGGCTGGAATCAATAGGGCTCAAGCCCTTGATAGTATGAACAATCTGAGTAGGTTTTAAACAAACAGACACAAAATGGGAAATTCATCGCATAAACAAGAAACGTAAAATTTAATTATCAAATGGCTCCTTTTCAACAATAAGTTGGACAAATTTTCTTCACTCTCAATGGGGTTCTGGCCCTTGATGATATAAAACATCTGTTGAAGTTTCAAACGGATAGAAGTTTATATGTAAACAAACAAGAAATGTGTTTGTCAAAAACACTATGTCCCCTTCTGCGCCGCTTTGATTTTTTTTTGGCTTTTGACCTTGAAGGATAACCTTGACCTTTCACCACTCTAAATGTGCAGCTCCATGAGATACACATGCATGCCAAATATGAAATTGCTATCTTCAATATTGCAAAAATTATAGCAAAATGTTAAAGATTTTCATTTTTTTCTCGAATTCAAGGGGAGATAATTCTGGACTTATAACTCCGATATTGCTCATTTTCAATAGGGTTTGACTCATCATTTAGATAAAGACACTGTGCAAGTTGGGAAATGATTGGATGAAAACTGTGGACTTTATTGCGTAAACATGCCTTATTCCACAATTTTCTCAAATTCAAGGGGAGATAATTCTGAACTTTTTACTCTGATGTAACCCATTTTCGATAGGATTCGAGTCCTCATTAATATCAACACACTGAACAAGTTTGAAAAGTATCTGATGAAAAATGTGGACTTTATCGGATAAAAAAGAGAAAGTCTAACGCACACACAGACAGACAGACAGACAGACAGACAGACAGACAGACAGACAGACAGACAGACAGACAGACAGACAGACAGACAGACAGACAGACAGACAGACAGACAGACAGACAGACAGACAGACAGACAGACAGACAAACAGACAGACAGACAGACAGACAGACAGACAGACAGACAGACAGACACCATGCCATCCCATAAGCTCTTCTGGCCTATGGCCAGTAGAGCTAAAAACAAGCTGAACCAAAGCGACACCATAAACACAAATTAAATCATGAACATAGGAAAATGCTACATCTGAAGTGTATTAAAACTTCCAATCTGAGTTAATTTCAAATTGACAATGATTTGAGAAACTCACCTACAATATAATGTACCATGTGCAGAAGATATATAAAGACTTATTTAGAATAAATCATGATGTCTAAAGTGTGTAGGTGTTCAGTAGATCGATATACACTTAACAATGTAAGAATACATATGCTGTTAAAGGCTCTTTAAAGGTCACAAATCCAATTATTATGCATATCTTCTGGTCTAATTTTTACTGGATTTCAGTTATTCTTGCATAAAAACTGCTAATAACACAGCTTAGGTACAACGTTGTAAAGAATTATGGAAGATAAATCCGTTTCATAATTGGAAGAAATGTTTACATTTTTGCAACTAGCATGATGTGTAGCCTCAGAGCGTTGACATATGCTAAAAATAGCCGAAAGAAAATTCAATTTTAATTATATTTTAACAACTTTTTACCAGCAGAAAGTAATTTATTAGATCACTACAAACGTTTTAACCATTTAGAAGAGACCTACTTTGTGAGTGATACCGGAAAACGTTAAAAGTCATCGTTATATTTTTGTTGACCTGAGTCACTTTCACTTTCTCTTTCGCGAGTAAACAGCGATGTTAATAAACTGATTGTTTGTAAACACAATTGACTTCAATATTGCAAAAGTTATGGCAAATGTTAAAGTTTGAAGCAAACAAACACACAAACACACCAACCAACGGACAGGGCAAAAACAATATGTCCCCCACTATATTGGTGGGGGACATAAAAATACCACTGTATTACAGCTTTACAACCAAAACAACGCTAACAGTAATGATCTGATATTCCGTCATAAAGCTTTAACAACTAAGTAACATATATAATATGAATATATACATGTCCCCCCGCATATCTTTGACCTTGAAGGATGACCTTGACCTATCACCACTCAAAATGTGCAGCTCCAGGAGGTACACATGCATGCCAAATATCAAGTTGCTATCTTCAATATTGCAAAAGTTATGGCCAATGTTAAAGTTTGATCCAAACAAACCAACAAACAGACAGGGCAAAAACAATATGTCCCCAAGTATAGACTGGCGGAATAATAAGGATGTAGCTTTCGAGACATATATATCAATTGCTTTTAAAATTGTTAAAGATATTTGTGAAATAGTAATCTGAGCATGATTGTAAGTTTAAGTTAAGTATTTCGGTATTGACAACCACCTATACGAAAATAAATTATAGATGAATCCATAAGGAATAGTTTTCTCTGTAAATTCGAGAATGGTTAATCCTTTGGAATAACGTCTCTTTTAATATTGGCATGAGTATTAGTACAAGTAAGAATATCCCAATTAACGATCCTCTTTACAAAACAAAATTGTAGATGATCTATTGTGATTATTGTTCTTGATGAAAAAGTAACTGTTTCATCATGTCAAATGACCTTATGAGAATTCTTGAGACAAAAGTATATAAGCATAAACAATACAATTTTTTTGCAGCATGGGGCATTTAAAAACCAACAAAAACAAGAATATCAGTGAAACTGATGGATGCTCCCCGATGATGCGCTTTGTCAATTTATGTGTTAAAAAACACCTAAAATATATATTAGCCTCGGTGACATTGACCCAGTGACCTCAAACCTCATCAAAAGGAAGAGGTCCATGCAAGGTACCTTCATGCCAAATATGAAAGCGATTGGTTAAGTATTAAAGGCGCTATGAGAAACGGTAGCAAAAGTGTGACAGAATGAAGTCTATTATTAGCCTCGGTGACCTTGACCTTGACCCCAGAGACCTCAAACCTCATCAAAAGGTAGAGGTCCATGCAAGGTACCTACATGCCAAATATGAAAGCAATTGGTTAAGTATTGAAGGCCCTATGAGAAACGGTAGCAAAAGTGTGACAGAAGGAAGTCTATTATTAGCCTCGGTGACCTTGACCTTGACCCCAGTGACCTCAAACCTCATCAAAAGGTAGAGGTCCATGCAAGGTACCTACATGCCAAATATGAAAGCGATTGGTAAAGTATTGAAGGCGCTATGAGAAACGGTAGCAAAAGTGTGACGGAAGGAAGGAACACGGAACTACAAACTGGCAACTTTATGCTCCACCGAAAATATTTTCGGGGAGCATAAAATCAAGCATACCAACACAATCATGATTTACATTTGATACAGTATACAGCTGGATAACAGATATCATAAAATAAATTGTCATGGAAATGTGAGTTTATAACAACTTGAGTATATATGGAACAAAAGATTGCCAAGCTATATGGTCCCCTACCGGTGAAACTCCAATTTTGTCAATTTTTTTTCATTTTTCTTATATGTGTTGCCATAGCAACCAGAATTCTTGACGTAGGAACAAAATGAAATGACGTGCATAATGTCCATATTGCCATCTATCCATGTTTCAAGTTTAATGAAAAAATATGAAGAACTTTTTAAGTTAGGGCAGGATCCACTATTTTCAGCAATATTTCTAGTCTATCTGTTGGCATAGCAACCAGAATTCTTGATGTAGGAACAAAATGAAATGACGTGCATAATCTCCGTATTGCTATCTATCTAGTGTGCTTACACAATTTAACTAACGCCATATAAGGAAAAATGCCCTGCCCCCTGGCAATGTTTTTCAACCAACCGGAAACAATTTCGAACACTTCCAAGACTTAATTGGCACAAATGTTCTGACTAAATTTCATGAAGATCGGGCAATGTTAACAAGGCAAATGTTTACGCCGCACAACCCACAACTGACAAAAGGCGATCCCAAAAGCTCACATTGTGCTCAGGTGAGCTACAAACAAGAGCATTAAAAAAACCATAGCACAGTTGTTCGACTATCTTAGAACACTTATTGCGAACAAGTAGATTGAGACAACTGGAAATTAAGCCAATATTGCGTTTGAGTCAATGATGTCTTTAAAACATTTAATTGTCACCATCAGAGTCATTGTCACTATCACTGTCTATTACATTGTCATCACTGAGTATTGCATCAGTTGCTTCAGATGGATCTAACTCATATTCTGGTAAGTTTCCATCATTTATTTCTTAAATACGAGCCTCTTGAACGCTGGTTAGATCAACTTTTTGCGCAAAATCAGAAAGCAAAGTCAGGGTAAACTCAGGAAGATATTACTGGAATGCCTGCAGTAATGAAGTAAGTTTCATTTCAACATAAAGCCCTTCTTTGATGATGACTGCCATTTCTCCACTAACATTATTCAGGACCTTGTTTAACAGACCTGAATGTTTATTGAAATAGAAATGCAATGTTGACTCAATTTCTGATTTCACAAGTTCCTTTTCTTCTGCAGCTCTCTGTGTCATGCAGTACAGTCGAACAGCTTGCTGTTTTACTGACACAGGTAAACTGGTCCTCCGAGCACTTACATCTAATGACTTCATAATGTCCAACAGATTGCCATCGCACAACTTTACATCATCAAATGCCTAATGTGTTGGCATTTAAACGACTTCCCCGCCAACCGCGTTGTACAATGACAGCTGTTCTCTGATATTTTTGTTTGTTTTCTTTAACTACTTGCCCAATCGTATGGCTACAGCTTGTCCTCCTAAAAGAAACATTATTTTTAAGTTTAAGTTCACTTTAAAATGACTCCTAAAAGAAAATGATTAGGTATATAAGGAGGTTACGTAAGAAAGGTTATGATGTGACAAATTAAATTAGGAAAGATTTTTACTGTTTTCAGTAACAGAGACCTTGATCTCGAGCTAAGTCTGCATATAAACTACCAGCGCACTTACAGTACAAAATACCCACTTGAACACTCAAATTATTTAGAGGAACATTATGTAATGTAACAGCTATCATTGCTTAACTGGTCCCAAATGTAATCCCAAACTAGATGTGCAATACAAGTTTCATAACCATGGGCTCATGCAAACAAAAGGTATTGTCTGGAAACCACCTGCTCATTTCCCTTCCTGCCCAAATGGTTCATATTCCAATAAATAACCAGGTCTCCTACTAGTTGATTAGACAAAAGTGTTGGAGTATGGTCAGTAATGAAAAATGGTCTAAGGAAGATAATTGTATTAAATTAAGGTGACAATAACTTGTATCATATCATAGAAATGGATTTTTATACTTACTTGCATACTTTTTCATCAAATCTAACAAAACAGCCTCTCTGCAGTGGTCTGTTGAAAGGTCTCCAGGATCTGAAGTCTTAGTTTCTCATTTGCAGTCTTGAGTGTCCGCAGGTAATCAACAATTTTTGAGTTAAAATTGACACCAGCATTCTTCCCCTTCTTTTACAGTTGTTTCTCTAGCCTGCATTGGATAAAATTACATCCTATTGATGTATATGTTCTTGCATGCAAGAGTGGCATGTAAAGGGGAATGACTTTTTGAAGTGAATATTTCATACACACATTATATCAGCATGAGAAGACAATTATCTATAACATCCATTAATTCTTCCACATCAAAGTCATATTTTTAATTATATAGTACGAAATGTAGTTACACATAAATCTTTG
The DNA here is from genome assembly GCF_020536995.1 of Dreissena polymorpha. NCBI lineage: Eukaryota > Metazoa > Mollusca > Bivalvia > Myida > Dreissenidae > Dreissena > Dreissena polymorpha. Next base: position 63,893,163 of record NC_068359.1, read on the forward strand.
ACCATTGGAAAACTACTTGTCTGGGGTAATTTCCATATGGTTATTTTTTCAAGTGTTAAATTTGCCTTACTTAGAGGACAGAAAATAGAACAGAATGTTTAGATTAATAGATGTAAATAAGTATAAAGTGGAAAAGGTCAATTAAAAAAAAGCCATGCATAATATATACATGCAATATATCTTTTCTTATCTTTGGTTTCATCAGTCACAAACACAACCCTAAAATTAAGATTGCATAAAATTGTTAGTGGTATAAATATATTAAACATACATAAAGCATATGATTTTCAACCACTGGCTACTACAGGAAAATTTATGTAAATGTACTATGTATCTAACAAACTAAACAAAATCTCCCTAACAAACATTCTGAGAAAAAAAAGCGTCAAGTGTTACGATTGAAAACTCATTATTCTTGCAAATAACAGCTTCACTTATTTTTTATTTAGCCACAAAGAGACTCTGGATGCAAACTTATAACATTACTTTGAATCTGAATAAAATAACGTAGTCACAAGCGCATTATTCCTATTAAAAGTACCTGTATTTTGTTAGCTCCTCCAGGACTAGACAATACTCTTCAGCAGGTGACAAAGAGTGATTTTCTGTATTAAAATGTGAAGCGCAAATCATTAAAACACAAAGACCATGTTTACCAATTATATGGCTTGTAAAGACATATTGAATTTCTGTTAAAACAATTGAATGCTGCCAGAAAATGATTAACTCACTAAGCTACTTATGAATCAATTTTATGAATCAAATAATTATCATATAACATACCAGTTGATTTGCTGCGGATACATACAGCCCACTCATAATCTATCCAATCCTTAAGATATTCAGTTGTTACTCCTAAATAACGGAAAAAGTTAATAAACATTTGTGAATTACACAGAAAAAACAATAATTATTTAAAATTCATCTACATTTCTTAAAAGGTTCATTTTGTTATCGGAACATTTATAGTTTTGGTTCTTCTGATTTAACATAAAGCCTTTCAATTCTATATTGTTATACACAAACATTTTGTTTTTTTTAAATATTGGGACACTTTTTTCTAAGATGGCAAGTAGTCAAATTCTGTCGAGCCAGCAATTAAAGGTGTTCATCTGTCAGATGAACACCTTTAATTGCAAAACTATAAATGAGACTGGTATTGATATGTGCATCATTTTATTAAACACTAGAAACTGCGTAATAAATATGTGATGGTAATTTTATACAATGATACAAACATCTTGACCAAACACTTGTAGAAAATCTGCATTTATCCATGTTTTCTTACCTCCAAAAGGTTAAAAAATTTCTAGATGATCCTCCTTGCTTATTTTTCTATATCCTCTGCTCTAGCAAGCTTATCAGGGAGGGAGAATCCTGAATAAGAAACAAACAACAGAAGTTTAAATTGTCACAGCAAACTAGCATCCATTTTCAAAAAAGAAAACACCTTTCATGAGCAATTGACAGCCAACACTTCTAACGACTTTGTTGATGGAACAGTTAACTGCTATCTACCCTTTCTTTAAAAGATAGGTTTAAATCAGTGGTAAATACAAGCACATGGAGTTCCACTTACGCCTAACATTGATAAACTACACAATCAGTATAAGTGAACTGTTAAGCTGATTTTTGTCTTCATCAGTAAGTAAAAAGTTAGCGTTTGTCTTTGCATTTTGTCCTCTTTGTTTCATGATTGCGAAATGGACAAAGAAGACAGACGGGCACACATTAAAGAGGGCCAGTTTATATTTATTGTATAATTTATAATTTTTAGTATTATATAATTATTTTTTATAACCATTGACTTCTTTTTCAACTGTATTTTACTAATAACATATTCACAATGATTATACCAGTACTACTTAGTTTAATGCGCATGCCAGTAACAGACAACTGCCAAATGGAAACGATTTTATGACCAATCACCGCACATCATGTTACAAGACTGATACAATAACCCTTTATCTTTGGAATTGTATTATTTATACCATTATTTGTACCATTTGCAGCCATCAGTCTATGGTGCATAAAAAGTAAGACCACCATAGGGGATCAATTCCAATAAATGTTGTAATTGTAAACAAATTTTACATTATAAATGTGCTTTTTAAAATCAAAATCAATATTAATACATAAATTCACAAACCATTTTTTTGTCAGCAGAATATTCTTCAATAAATAAATCTACTGCTTCTTGATCTACAAATAGACGATTGTTGTGCTAAGGGTCTGACCAATTTTGTCCAGAAGATTCTTTTCAACTCAACTACTTGGAAATCTGCATCACAGCAGTAGATCATAGCGGACGACTAAAAAAATGAACATGTATGTGCGTTAAGTATAAAGAAGAGAACAAAACAGGAAAAAATATGTTCTTTATGATAACATTCTAATTCCATAACGAGAGCACAGCATAGCGGGTGCCACGCTCGGCTGCGGGTGCCGTTTTGAATAAATGGAAGCTTGTCAGAATATTTTTTTAAGGTCACAGTAACCTTGACCTTTGACCTTAGTGGTATAAATATATTAAACATACATAAAGCATATGATTTTCAACCACTGGCTACTACAGGAAAATTTATGTAAATGTACTATGTATCTAACAAAGTAAACAAAATCTCCCTAACAAACATTCTGAGAAAAAAAAGCGTCAAGTGTTACGATTGAAAACTCATTATTCTTGCAAATAACAGCTTCACTTATTTTTTATTTAGCCACAAAGAGACTCTGGATGCAAACTTATAACATTACTTTGAATCTGTATAAAATAACGTAGTCACAAGCGCATTATTCCTATTAAAAGTACCTGTATTTTGTTAGCTCCTCCAGGACTAGACAATACTCTTCAGCAGGTGAGAAGGAGTGATTTTCTGTATTAAAATGTGAAGCGCAAATCATTAAAACACAAAGACCATGTTAACCAATTATATGGCTTGTAAAGACATATTGAATTTCTGTTAAAACAATTGAATGCTGCCAGAAAATGATTAACTCACTAAGCTACTTATGAATCAATTTTATGAATCAAATAATTATCATATAACATACCGGTTGATTTGCTGCGGATACACACAACCCACTCATAATCTATCCATTCCTTAAGACATTCAGTTGTTACTCCTAAATAACGGAAAAAATTAATAAACATTTGTGAATTACACAGAAAAAACAATAATTATTTAAAATTCATCTACATTTCTTAAAAGGTTCATTTTGTTATCGGAACATTTATAGTTTTGGTTCTTCTGATTTAACATAAAGCCTTTCAATTCTATATTGTTATACACAAACATTTTGTTTTTTTAAATATTGGGACACTTTTTTCTAAGATGGCAAGTAGTCAAATTCTGTCGAGCCAGCAATTAAAGGTGTTCATCTGTCAGATGAACACCTTTAATTGCAAAACTATAAATGAGACTGGTATTGATATGTGCATCATTTTATTAAACACTGGAAACTGCGTAATAAATATGTGATGGTAATTTTATACAATGATACGAACATCTTGACCAAACACTTGTAGAAAATCTGCATTTATCCATGTTTTCTTACCTCCAAAAGGTTAAAAAATTTCTAGATGATCCTCCTTGCTTATTTTTCTATATCCTCTGCTCTAGCAAGCTTATCAGGGAGGGAGAATCCTGAATAAGAAACAAACAACAGAAGTTTAAATTGTCACAGCAAACTAGCATCCATTTTCAAAAAAGAAAACACCTTTCATGAGCAATTGACAGCCAACACTTCTAACGACTTTGTTGATGGAACAGTTAACTGCTATCTACCCTTTCTTTAAAAGATAGGTTTAAATCAGTGGTAAATACAAGCACATGGAGTTCCACTTACGCCTAACATTGATAAACTACACAATCAGTATAAGTGAACTGTTAAGCTGATTTTTGTCTTCATCAGTAAGTAAAAAGTTAGCGTTTGTCTTTGCATTTTGTCCTCTTTGTTTCATGATTGCGAAATGGACAAAGAAGACAGACGGGCACACATTAAAGAGGGCCAATTTATATTTATTGTATAATTTATAATTTTTAGTATTATATAATTATTTTTTATAACCATTGACTTCTTTTTCAACTGTATTTTACTAATAACATATTCACAATGATTATACCAGTACTACTTAGTTTAATGCGCATGCCAGTAACAGACAACTGCCAAATGGAAACGATTTTATGACCAATCACTGCACATCATGTTACAGGACTGATACAATAACCCTTTATCTTTGGAATTGTATTATTTATACCATTATTTGTACCATTTGCAGCCATCTGTCTATGGTGCATAAAAAGTAAGACCACCATAGGGGATCAATTCCAATTAATGTTGTAATTGTCAACAAATTTTACATAATAAATGTGCTTTTTAAAATCAAATATCAATATTAATACATAAATTCACAAACCATTTTTTTTGTCAGCAGAATATTCTTCAATAAATAAATCTACTGCTTCTTGATCTACAAATAGACGATTGTTGTGCTAAGGGTTTGACCAATTTTGTCCAGAAGATTCTTTTCAACTCAACTACTTGGAAATCTGCATCACAGCAGTAGATCATAGCGGACGACTGAAAAATGAACATGTATGTGCGTTAAGTATAAAGAAGAGAACAAAACAGGAAAAAATATGTTCTTTATGATAACATTCTAATTCCATAACGAGAGCACAGCATAGCGGGTGCCACGCTTGGCTGCGGGTGCCGTTTTGAATAAATGGAAGCTTGTCAGAATATTTTTTTTAGGTCACAGTAACCTTGACCTTTGACCTAGTGACCCAAAAATGGGTGTTGTATGTATTACTAATCAAGGTGCAGCTACATATAAAGTTTCAAAAGTGTAGGTTGAAGCACTTTGATTTTAGAGCCAATGTTTAAAACCTTTAAATGTTAAGGTTTAAGCACAACGCTGACGGCAGACGGCGGACAACGAGCTGGCTATGACAATACCTCGGGTTTTCTCCGAAAATAGCCGAGCAAAAAATCTGATCAAACTCGTTCCTTGATAGAACAATTAAATTATAATGTAAAACAAAATAAAATAATGTACAAAATGATAAAAACCGTAGAAATTAATATTGTTGTTTGATAACGATTCTTTTGAAAATTTTATTTACAGTAAAGATAATCTTTTCAAGCATCAGAACATATTTAGAGGTTAATACCTCCAATTTTGAGGGCGAGAAGTGATAATCGGCCCGCAGAGTGAATAATCACCCAAAAGCCGTAGGCCTATGGGCGATTATTCACTCCAGGGCTGATTATCGGCCTTCCGGGCGATTATTCACTCTGCGGACCGATTATCACGTCTGGCCCTTAAGCAACGATGGTATTTATGTCTTTAATACTTAATCCCTGTTAACTGTGCTATTTATTACAGAACCAGCTTCTTAAGATAAAAACAATTGATAACACGATAAGATAAAACTATTATCAGCGTAAGAAACAATAAGATAAGAGAAAGGATTAGCGTGAGAAATGATACAATAAGAATAATGATCAGTGTGAGACACGATAAGATAAGAACAGTAATCAGCGTGAGACTAGATAAGACAAGAACAATGATCAGCAAGAGACACGATAAGATAAGAACAATGATCAGCGTGAGACATGATAAAATAAGGAGAATTATTGGCATCAGACGTGATTAGATACGAACAGTTATCAGCGTCAGACAAGATAAGAACAATGATCAGCATGAGACATGATAAGAAAATGATCAGCGTGAGACAAGATAAGAAAAATTATCAGCGTGAGACAAGATAAGATAAGAACAATGATCAGCTTGGGACATGGTAAGATAAGAACAATGATCAGCGTGAGACATGATAAGATAAGACCAGTTATCAGTGTCAGACAAGATAAGAACAATGATCAGCATGAGATATGATAAGAACATGATCAGCGTGAGACAAGATAAGAAAAATTATCAGCGTGAGACATGATAAGATAAGAACAATGATCAATCAGCGTGAGACATGATAAGATGAGAACAATTATTAGTGTGAGATAGATAAGATAAGAACAATGATCTGCATAAGACACGATACGATAAGAACTATGATTATAAGTGTGAGACATGAAAAGATCAGAAAAGGGATCAGCGTGATACATGATTAGAACAATTATCAGCATGAGACATGATAAGATAAAAACTATTATCAGCTTCAGTTGGTTTTGAAACCTTGTATTGAAAAAAAAACAACATTTGTAATGCACATATCTGTATGAAGCTCATGTAATGATCATTTTCTAAAATGGCACTTTGAATATCTCTAAACACATTCAAAGATTTTTTAAATACATGAAGTCATACCACTTTAAGAATTTTTTTTACACTTAAATGATTTATATTCAAATTCAATGATATGATAAATGCTTTATCTTGTATTTGTTTACATTGTACCTTCCAAATTTCAAACATATGCAGATGAGGATGTTTTTGCCTCAACCGCATGCATGTGAGGCACGTAGTCTCCCATGAACAGCAATCAAAACACCTGTACAGCTCATCTGTGGAGAATGTTTGGAGATATACTTTTCCATTCTTCAAGACATTTGGCCTTTTTAGTATCGTACTTCTATTTCCATCTGTAATGCAAACATATCTTTCTTTAATTATTTGAGGAGTTTTGAGTTGACAGTAAATATTATCGATTATAGACAAATAAGTAGACCTCAATTATTGCATTCTCAGATATTCCAAGGCTTTTTTTCATGATTTTGTGAAACGGCCCTGGCCCCCTAACTTTTGGAAAAAAAAATGAGTCGCAAACTTTTTAAAATTTTGAAAAAAAGAGTCGCAAAACTTCTGAAATTAAAAAAAAACGAGTCGTGAACTTGTAAACATCTTGAAATTCAGTTGGTTAAGAATCAGTATAGTAAAAGCATATTTACAGCAATATTTTTCCTTCTTTATAAAGTACCGGAAAACTGAACTTTCCCAATTAGGAAACAACAAATGTGTTTGTCAGAAACACAATGCCCCTACTGCGCCGCTTTGATTTTTTTTATTATATCCCTTTAAAAAATATTACCTCCCTTGAGAAAAAGATCTGTACCTGCTAGGGCTGTAACGAATACACTAGGAGACGAATACGATACGTATCACGAATACAGGGTGGCGAATACGAATATTTATTCGCGAATATGAATTTCAATGAACAAAAGTAATGCTGACAACTTGACATGACATTATATAGTATGAAACTATGAGTATTTGTCAATTTGATTAATTGAGTATCATTGCATACTGAAAATATGCAATACAACACTTTGAAATAACAAAACACTGACCAGAACTGTCGTTAATATTTAACCGGTGCTCACCATTTTTGTTGATAATATCACTGTGTAACATAGTGGGTGGGGTATACATGATGAAAAACGCCGGAATAAGGAGAAGAGCATTTAAATATAGGGGTTTATTGTATGAACCTTCATTTGTAAGGTAATATACGATGATTAAACTTTCAAACTCGAAACCATGTTGTTTGTATTCGTCAAATATTCGGTTCGGGAGGTGGCGAATAACGAATACGATTCGTCCACAGCCGTATTCGTGTAATATTCGAATATTCAAATGTATCGTTACAGCCCTAGTACCTGCCAAATGATATAAAATATAAATTATCTCCCTTAAACGCTTGCTACTGCCCTTGGATTTAGTTTTTTGACCTATGACCTTGACGGATGACCTTGACATTGACCTTTAACCACTCAAAATGTGCAGCTCTATGAGATACACATGCATTCCAAATATCAAGTTGCTATCTTCAATATTGCAATAGTAATCGCAAAACTTGACAGACAGACAGGCCAAAAACAATATACCCCCGATCTATAGATCCGGGACATAAAAACTACAAATTTCTAGATATAATATTGACAACTTGACAACACTTAGCTATCAATTTAAAAGTATTTAGGTGCATAAATATCAAATACACCAATTTCCCAATATGAAGACTTCATGACGCAAAATTTCCCAATTACAGGGTTTTTCGTGCACAATTTTCCCAAATGGGCTAGTACCAGTATTTTTCCCAATTGGGCATACAAAATTACTGGTTTAATACGTGCATAATATTAAAAATGTCTTAAAATAATTCATTAAAATCATATTTTCATAGTTTTGACACTTCGTTTCAACAAATAACTACTTACATTTTAGATCAACAATATTCTGAATGGTAAACTCTATATAAAACCATAAAAAAGCCTAACCCCTGTCAATATCTTGTCTTGCTTATGTAAAATATTAAATCAAATTGTACATTTGAATTTTGAAATCGCCATTTTTGACAGTTTTAAGCACAAAAAGTATTATTTTCACAGGAATAAAATGTATGTTTTTGTCAAGTATTGTGGCCTTGCTAGAATTGTGAAATGTCCATGTCAAAATTTTGAAATGGCCATTCTCTCAGACAAAAACAAGGGATGTGTTAAGTTTGTCAGAAACACAATATATCTGACCTTTGACCTTGAAGGATGACCTTGACCTTTCACCACTCATAATGTGCAGCTCTATGAGATGCACATGCATGCCAAATATCAAGTTGCTATCTTCAATATTGCAACAGTTATGGCCAAGGTTAAAGTTTTGTGACAAACACACAGGCAGACAGGCCAAAAACAATATATCCCCGATCATTTGCTCCGGGGGGCATCAAATAGCACTGTATTCTTTTATGCGATATAACACCGTGTCTTGAGGAACATCTAGTGGTGTGGAATTTTTATGCACAACTACCTGACTGTTGAGTTGTTCATGCTGGACAAGTGTACTTTTAAATCCTGTATAGGACAATTAAAGAAATAAGGTCATAACAACTAAAATTCACTTTTCAATTTTGGCAATATAGATCTAATGCTTCATGCATTCCAGAACTTAGTCTAAACATCCCAATTATACCCCCCCCTCCCCCCCCCCTGTCAAATCAAACCAAACAGCTGTCTAGAGCCGGCCCTGGAGGCTGGAATAAATCTCAATGCACCATTTAGGTTGTTGTTTACTTACCAAATGTAGCCAAAATATCCACGTTTGATACTGAACTGCTACCCGTACTATTCTCCTGCTTTTCCCCTTATACACAGTTTATATAGAATGAAGCTTTCGTTTCCGGATCATTGGCATGATGTTAATTTAGACTGATCACTTTATTATCCATAGCTATGTTTATTCTAAAGGAAACGTTTCTCCCGCGAACGCCGGTACGTCAGCATTATCAGACGATTGACTCTATAAGCGCCTTTCAAAAAGGTTCAATTTGCGGCTAGATAAGACTTGAAGTAAAGCTGATGCGCAATCGAAACACATGAATAGCTTTTAAACGCTTATCACTGCGCAGACAAATTTAATAACAAATAATATCATTTATAAGAAAAAGAACAGCGATATCTCGAAAAAAATTATTCATAATACAACATACCAGGAAACTATACTGTATATTTATTATACAATGTAGTTATTTTAAATGTAGCACTATACAGAATTCTCGTCACTAGTATCAAAAAGTGCTTAAATCGTGTGATCTGCTAAAATTTATTGAAACCCGACATCCAGAGTTCATATTCGCTAGTGCATTTTAAAGGCAGAAAATACAATCAGCTATGCAATAACGGCATAATTCCCTACAAGTGGCACAACATGGTCCGCCAAATGAACAAGCACCGTTCAGCGACAGCATCTTTTATTAGTGTTTGCAGTACTAATACAAGTTTAACGCGGTAGGAAAGGCATCTTTTATTATTATAAGTAGTAGGCTAAAAAGTCTAATAAGTTTCTACTAGTAGTAGCTAAAAATACAGGATCGGGTGAATCGAGCGTGCCTCATAAAATGTGGACTGGTACCAATCGCATTGTTTACAGACCGAGACGTTACTACGTTATGACACCATGTGTGTACACATTGTGACCAATCGTAAGTACCGGGTACTTTGTCTTGCTCAAAAACGTTTGTGGCAGTGGTGGATGTGATCTAAGTGAACCTTGACCTTCTAGTTAATTGCCATACGGACATCATGTCACTGTTACCTATTTCAGCATTCGTAAAATGTATTAACGCAAATTTATTAAGAATAAAATAGTAAATTTAATGTAAACAATTAAATGTTTACGTTTATGGGCATCAACCGAATTCTCGTATAGATAAATTTCAATGGTACTCATATAGCAACACATTCAGATCATCGGTGAACTTGAATTTATTATTTTATACACATTCATAGAACAGTAAAATTGGTGCGGTAACCGGGTTATGTCCCATGTTAGGTGATGCAAAAACATCTACCATCTATGTCACACGCCCAGTGCTGACCGTGGTAGCAGTAGTCCGAGTCTTCGATATGGCAGTCCGCGTTGCTCGTGCACTTACGAGACTCTGTAAAATAGACGACATTTAGGATGTTAGTTAATAGTTAGTTAAATGGAGGGATACTGACTGACTGCCTATAACGCACCCAGCTTTACGATATGAATCGGAAGTTAAAAAAAAGATGAGCATCAGTAAATGAGTCCCTCAATCGAACTGACTGGTTATTAATGCAGGGGATGACACAATAAATAAAGGGTATCTCATGTTCGTTATCAGTTTTACTTGGAGCAAAAAAAGAATACATCCGCGTGTTGCTATATATATGCTATAAAATGTCAACCAAAATATTTATATATAAGCAAAACATGGCAGGAAAGTAAGGTGGCTACGTGTAAGCTGACTACCGTCGATGGTACCCAGGCTCGCGTACCCATAACGTCACTGTTGGGTCACACTCTGACGTCTGCGAACACGATGCGGCGCATGCGTACGCTGCAAGTGCAGAAACGTGGTTTGGCAATTATATGTTGAATTCCAGTACTAGTATATTACACATCAAACAGAAACAAGCTTGGCCTAAAATGCACCTAAGAATTCTGAGATGAAGGCGGCATTGAAAGAAATAAAACTAACCCACAGTACCAAAGCCTTTCAGAGACATCATAACCATTTGAGATTTTACAGCATAACGGACAAAACCGATACAATCGCAACCAGTTATAACGGACTGACCCTAATTTGCGGTGCAGATCGTTAACTACTTTGTTTTTCACTTGCGGGCTTTGTGATCATAGTTTAGTATACTCGCATATTCTACTTTTTTATATAAAGAAGAATAAGTTGCAAAAAAGATTTGGAAGATTTCTATTACTTAATATCCTTCTTTAACTAGGAAATAACGCTTAGCGATCAGAAAACAGGAAACACACTCAAGCGTATTTGAATAAACCTTAGCCTTTCGATGCGATATAACTTAATTCATGTCAGTAAACTAAACAAAATGACTTGAGCATTGTACAAAAGAACACAACACAGGTTGGACCACCTACCTTCCATTTTTTTTAGATGTTTGGGGCAACAAAAAAGCATATTGGTTAGCTTATGGAACGTGGTTTATTTCTTGTAATATAATAATTTCGACTTGCATATACTTTTAGCATTGCTTAACAATGCTAACCATTTTAAACGTTAATGTCGTTATTATGGCCTACAGTATAATAAAACATTTCAGTGGTCTGTCCTGTTTATATTGTAGGCTTATCCTATTATAATGCAGCATTTACAATATACATATGTGTTAAGTATATGTGTCATAATGTTTTCCCAGTATATTAGTACGTATGGACACCTACTATTAGCAAGTTCCCACGCTAATTAATTGCTTTCTTGTTTTCTTTTCTTTTCGCGACCATCCCTAGAATGTTAAAACAGGGAAGTTTACTGGGACATAAACTGAAGTAACATGTAATAAAAACATGACATGACATACCAATTGTTAATGCAAAAAAAGCACACTCCGATTTTCATGGCTGAACTGGCAATATCTAAACAAGTATATTTACTTCCGTAGGAAATTAGCAGTTATATAGCATGCGCATCAAAGCGGGCTAAATTGAGTTCAAAGATAAGAATGTCAATTGACGTATTTCAAAATATTGTTAAAAAAAATACCAAAACTGTCTGCAGATGTATGACAGTTGTTTAACAATGTCATTTAAGCTTAAAATTCCCCTATTGATTTGTTTTATCTCTAAGCAAACACAAAAGTTATTATTGAAATATTTATACATTCAGATATAACATACTAATACAAGTGGAGTTTTAAACATTAATTGTTGGTTCTTAAATGGCCTTTTATCCATATATATAATAGGTATTTCACCAGCAGCTGTGGAACTTCCGGTAAGCTTCAGAGCAACCCGAAGCTTCATAAACCTGGGATGCCTTTCCGCACTATTGTAAACGGCCGTAATCACCCGACAGAGAAGATGGCGGAAATAGTCGAGAATGAACTGCGCGATCATGTGACGTCACTTTCGTCGTATGTGAGAGACACAACCGACTTTCTAAACAAAATAGCACAGATGTAGCAGCCGCTACCAGATGGCACCATCATATTTTGTTTTGATGTGAAGGCTCTTTACCCCAGCGTACCAAGAGAAGAGGCCCGTGCTGCAGTATCTGAAGCTCTCAATAGGCGTGTGAAAACGGAAGTAGCAACCAAGGACATGATCATAATGATGGACACTGATAATGATGGACACTGTCCTCAATAGCAACACCATTTTATTCAATGGAGACCACTACGTGCAAAATGAAGGAACTGCCATAGGATCGCTTTTTTTAACTACTCGTCGACCTACATGGGAGCCTGGGAGAAAGAGTTATTTTCGAAATCAAATAAACATCTCATAGCTTACTTCCAGTTCGTTGATGATGTTTGGGGCTTGTGGACACATGGTTTGGACATTCTATGCGTTTGCAAATAAAATCCATCCATGAATACAGCTCGAGTTCCGCTACTCCAGAGAGCAGCTCGAATTTCCTAGGCACTATGACGTCAATTCGAACAGGAAGGCTGGTTTCAGACCTATACGCCAAACCAACAGATAGGCACCTTTACCTGCAGAAGGACTCGTCTCATACCGAGTCTACAAAGAAGGACATTCCGCACGGCTTAGGTGTGAGGCTGAAACGAATATGTTCGGAAGAGACTGACTACAAAAAACGCAGAGGTGAGATCAAATAGCAACTACTGAAGCGAGGATACAATGGCAAATTCGTCGAGACAGAACTGAAGAAAGTTGATAGCAAGAAGCGAGAAGATCTGCTGCGTACGAAGATGCATTCAAAAAGTACTTCCAGGGTACCGCTCGTTATCACTTTCTCCAGAGCGGTACCAAATGTCGGCCATATCCTCCGGAAACACCTGCCCACACTCCACACTTCCGATCGGATGAAAAACGTAATTCTTGAACCCCCGTTAGCAGCATTCAGAAGAGACTGGAAGACATATTGGTACATAAAAAACACAACCGAATGTTTTTCCAGATTCCAAACAGAAGCGGACCTTGTGGGGCACAGAGGTGCGCAATCTGTCCGTACATGATGGAGGCCGAAACGAAAAGTTCATCGACAACACCGGCAAAACCTGCAATGTGCAGAACGAGGTCACCTGCAAATCTACCAATGTACAATCTACTCTGTGCACTGCAAACGCTGTAAGACCTTCGTATACGTAGGGGAAACGGGAGATACCCTGTACCAACGACATCTCCTTAACCTGTCCCGGATACGGACTCGACACAATGACCAGCTTGCCGAGCACTTTTACACAAACGGCCACAGCGTCGCGGACTTCCGGGTCGTGGGACTCGAAAAATTAAATGGATCCGACGAGTAGCGGAAGACCATTGAACAACTTTGGAAGCGCAAACTGAGGACGTTCAAACCATATGGACTGAACACAAAAAACTAATAAAATTGGCGCGCAATGTAACGTTCAAAAATATAACGTCACTTCCGCTAAACATGATATGCTTCACAAATAAATGCCGCGGAAGAAGACCGAGAGGTCGAAAGCTACGGCAAATTTAATCAAAGCGTATTATTTTTTATAAACGGCTAGAAGCGACTTTATGTATGTATGTATATACAACTTTTAAAAAAATGTACAAAGTTTGGTGTCTTAATTTAATGAAAAATTAAATATCCCAACATGTTTCAAATGTGTTATTGATATGCACAGTTTCTACGTCCATGTTGTACTTCAGTAGGCCATTATAGATTAATATGGTGTATTTAAATGCGATTTTAAGCACTAGTATATAATATAAAAGCAAAAATCGTTTATCAGGGAGCCATGTGTTTAAGGGAGCTTACCGGGTTTTAGTGGGGTTTGTTTGAACTTACTTCCAAGATGGCGTCGTTTTTGTGTGTTTTATCATGAAGTGGTAGCGGATATTTTCACCTGGTAAGCCACTTTGTATTTATATTGATTTTAAATTTATACGCCCTTTCGGCTCTACGGTGTTTGAGCTTCCCTTGGTTTTGTGTTTCAAGATCGTAGACGTCGGGATAAAAAAGTTATTGAAGGAATACCGTCCACAACTCTATTGTCTACTAACGTCACGTTCGATAAACATGGATGTGCAAATATAATTTTCTCTTAACACAACATTTGCATACAAACATGTGTCCTAAAAGGTATATTTGTTTTCTAAATTTAACGCAAATAAACATGTTCACATGCCCCAAATATCTGATTGATATACACAACTCTATTTTTTAAATAGTTTAAGCTTTTTAAAATACATTAGTGAGATGAAAGAAGAAACCGTTTATCTAAATGGTGTACTATCCGATTGTTGTGGCAAACGGTTAAAACGTGCAAGAACATGCTACAATGGGCTTCATTGAACGAGAAAAAGCATCACGCATTGAATTGACTCGCATATGAGGGCGTGTGGTCATCTGATTGGTAGTTATTCTTATAAATTTATTTTAAAAGATACAATAAGATGAACAATACTTACAATAACAATGTAAGCGAAACCGGAATTATCGCATTTTGTCGATGCGTATTGTTTGAGTATATATAAGACAAAATGAATCTACCAATGGTTCATGCAAACATTCGGGTGTATTCGGTATGTGATCTATCTTTTTAGCCTTCTACTAACTGTACTGTTTACTATTTCTGCTAAAACGTATACTGCAACGACTAATATGACTACTTATAATCACTAAAGCAATTATTTTATCTCAAAATATAAGCTTTCAATTTTATTTCACTTTCATATATTTCAAATTACAACCTTGTATGCAGTCACGCGTGATAAAGCATGAAAACAGAGAGTCGCTAGAGGAAACGAAATCTCCCGCAGTCCTAGATTGATGTTATACGTGCGCAAATTATTCCTTTGGTGTTCTATATAAACTATGCAATTTTTTGTCAATTTGTCCACGACCAAACTGCAAGCCCAAATATCACTGTGAATGTTTAGAAGGTCATAAAATTTGGAAAGAACACCGTTTAAGTTAATTGTGTACGTTGTAACTCAAAATCTTAGAAATTGCACATCTGTTCTTGCCGGCATGTTGTTGCGAATAAATACCAATGGTGATGTATGCAGCTAGACATCACTTCAACAAATAAGTTCCAAAAGGCTGTTTGTTATTGATTGAACATATATCTTGAACTTGACACCAAAACTGTAAATGTCGCAATATAAAAGGATAAGCCTACATTTAGAAATGACCAGACAGACCACTAGATTTTTTTGTATTATTATGAATGCCCTATTACCGACACACAGAAGAATTGCAAGTAGTGCATAAAAGACTATGCGGCTCAAGGCAACGTGAAAAACATCAGACTTACTTTATTTAATATGCCTGTGTTATTGGTCAAAACTTCTAATTGTACAGCATTCATCTACACGGTCATACTGCAGGCAACGTGAAATTTCGGCAACGATTTCAGACGTATTGAATACTATATTCTAAAATCTTAAGATATCGGCACAAATTGCAAGAAATACTGTCTTCAATGCACTAAAGATTATTGCAGACATATTTAAATAAATTGAGATATTTGCAAAAATAAAGTTCTCTATGTTGTGTTTTTTTGTGTCCGTGTGTAAACCCTTGTGAACGCCGTTGATCCTGCACCCTGGTTATGCTGTCAAACCATAAATTAATATGATGTGAATGGAAGGCTTAGACGCTCTCCGAATAAGTGAGTATCATGTATAAAATGTCCCTTTCATGAATATACATGTATGAAGGAAGTCCTAAGATACAACGGACACGTGTAAAATAAAGGAATTCAATACATAACCGCCAATCCACGTGTCTGTAATTGTAGCGTACGCATGCGCCGCATCTTGCACGCAAACGTCAGACTGTGACCCAGTAGTGACGTCATGCGGAGGGAACACCGTCCTGCACTGTCATGACCTTCTTTGTGTGTGCGAGTCTGTAACCGGCGAAGGTAAGCTTATAAGTAGTCACCACATTGCCCTGTCATGTTTTTCTTATAAATAAATATTATGGTTGATGGTTTATATTTTATGGTTAGAAAGTTGAGGACGTAATAATGAGGGAAATAATCTATAATGCAATACTAGGCGAAGACTTGCGTTGAGGCGTATATATTGTTCTAAGACCTTTGAAAAATGCCACATTAGTATCATCATTATTGTCACCACATTTTCATCGTAAAGCATCTGACATTCGTTTAATTTTCCAACCCTTCAAGTTTGCCAAGTGCCGTTCGTAAATTGCGGCTAAATTCACTTGCATCCCCGGTCTTGCGAATAGGTTTTGAAAAATATAAGCGTTGCCATCAAATTGGGTCGACTTTTTTCCTCAGATTTGCAATTGGATAATCCACACAAGGTTAAGATTCGAATTCGTTTTTAACCACAGCATGCTTGCCATCGGCAACACGTGAATGCATTGTGCTCATTGCTGAAACGTGATTACTGATATATTACTCTGTAACCCCCTGCAATTAAAGGCCTGCCAGTTTGACCGATGAGACACGTTAACTGGTGAACATCTTTACTCCCGATTCATATCTTAAAACCGGGCGCTTGGCAGGAAAGTAACGGGAGCCCCGCCATATAACTAGCTGCTTGACGCGAGAACCGCTTTGTCAGAACGTGACCCGTATGGAACTCGACCCTTCCGCCTCTAACCATAAGTGTACACCTTAACGACTATGCCATGTTCTGTTGCTTTGCAGCCTACATGTTGTATGTTTTACAGACGCTCATAACTATGTCGTCCCCTGTCAAACGTTGGGCAATTCATAGAAAGTATCCAAGGTACAACGTTACTGTCATTATGGCAGCGGGCGCAAAACTGGTTGTAATAAATCAAACCTGTGTTGTACGACACGTGCGGGAAGGGATACCCCATCCAGCTGCCTTCATGCTGCGACAAGTATCATTGGCTCCTGGAAATTTGTCTACCATAAAATATCGTCCGATATCTATCATAAATGAATTATTAATATTTATAGGCGCAACACATGATGTCTCCAGTGTTCATTCTGGGCAGCGCAATTGCGGGATTCCCGCATCAAAATATTAATGGGCGCATTCTAAAGAATATCAGTTGGCCAGTCGGGCGAATACATGTATAATATAATTGGCGCATTAAAAATTTTATGAGTGGAAGATTTAATTATAAAAACCAAAGCGACGGAATCGTATTGCGAATTCTAAACACTTGTCTGCTGAGTCGAAATGCAGATGGAAAATAACCGTTGCTTGGCTACCGCGTGCGCACTGTGTTGAATCCTGCACTTCCATTGGTTGATAGATGTCACATGTCAGCAAACTGTGTATACGTCATCAGAAAGTGTTGTAAACGTTTGTCAACATATTTTGTTGCGATTTTCAAACGTTTTTAATTAAAAATACAGTGTTTAAACATGTCAAAGCGTAAAGCAGAAAAGGAGAGCAGCGAGGGACAACTCTCCTTCATTTTTTAAAAACAAAAAACCAAGGGAATGTGAAATTAGGATTTCTGATTTCTGATTAGGAAGGTGGCAAAAAAGCAGATGCTTTGGCCGAAGCGAGTATGCCTACATCGTCTGCTGGTTCAAGCGAACAAATGAAACCTTCGGAAAATGTAGATGATAATAAATTCCAGAAAGGTTGGTTAGAGAAATTTACGTGGTTGTCGTACGATGACACAAATAATTTAATGTTTTGTGACATTGTAAAAAGCATAGTAAAAGTAACATGTTTGTTAACTGCTGTTCGAATTTTCGGACAAGTACTCTGAATAGACATGCAGCTGGTAGTGATCATAAATCCTGCAATCAGGTGGCCCCTACAAAATCTTTAAATGGCCCTCTAAATGTATGGCTGATGGGCCATTGGCCCACCAGCAATCTGGCCCAGAATGAACACTGTGTCTCACCCTTCTCTTCAATTTTATAATAATCGCCCTCGTAGAAACAGCAGTTCCTTTTTAGACCACAGTCGGAATCGCACGAGCACGACCGACAACACGTTTGATACCCGTTGGAAACGTTTATGGTCTTCGTGTTATGGTCACAAAAAGAACTGCATGGGCACAATTCTTCCAGGCTTGAGGGGAACTGAGATGATACAGTAACCACAAGGCTACATACGTAATGTAACAGAGCTGGTAAGCCTGCTATACGCATGCTTCTGATTTGATTTCAACTCTGAAAAACACACACATATGTATGAAGTAAGGATTGCTATATTGATGGATGAACTTATGAACTGATGGATAAACTTATGGATGAATGGATTGATTTAATAATGGACTGATAAATGGATGGATAGACTGATTAACTAATGGATGGAGGAATCGGATGGATGGAAAGGTGGATTGATGGATTGATGGATGGATTGAAGAAGGGACGGACGGATGGACGGATTTGGGGATGGATAAAAATGCATATGTTGTCGTGTTTTAAATTTAAAACAATAGAACAGCACCGTAATATGGCCTTCAATGATATAGACTCTATAAATTAAAACAGGTACACATATTCAATGTAATGCTCTGTAACTTTGTGTCGGTTTGTTTGAAGTAATGAACTTATGATCTGGACAAATTTGAAAAAAATATTCATAGGAAAAATGGTATTTAAGCGTTCACTATTAATATGCGTGTAACAACATAGCAATCTAACATTTGTAAAATAACTCTTTCGATTTAACCCCTATCATTTTAAACAGCTTTGGTCTAATTAATGATAACAGTTTTAAATTGTAAGTATATTTTAGCAGTGTCCATATCTTTGCATTGGTAATTAGGCTCATTCACATAAATATTGCGCACATCCCAATGACATTCTTTTCATTATTCGGATATTCCAGTCTAACCAAAAGCTATGCAACGCTTTATTTACATATTAAGATTGCAAAATTGAGTTCAAATTGTGTCCGAAAAAGTATGGCCAAGTATTTTAACCTCATATGTAAGGATTCCTTTACAAGCGAGTTGAATGTTTGAAATACTCTTAGTGTAAAAGTCGCCGTCTTCAGTAATACAATTAACCTGATATTCGCCAAAATGATGGAATAGAGATAACTTTCTTATGTTTTAATTGAAAATAAACTTTGCTGTTACGTAACATGGCCATTTGCTAATGTTGCAGGTGACTTCTTGCATATACCATTCGAAGGCTTATTTCTGACATATCATATCAAACATACGAGCTGAAATAATATAATTACACTTGTCTTTATCATTTGTTTGTATGTTTGCGAGTTTGACCGCCGTGCAAACGACAGCACGACAGAACGAATCCCATATTTTCCGAGATGAAGATCTGAATATATAGTATTCTTTCTGGCTGTCGTGTTGTCAAGATAGTTATCAATAGTATATACTATAATATTAGAGCATTTATATCATGTTGCAGTTAAATAAATAGTAAGTTTGTGTAATTGTCATTTGTTATTAATATAAGAGAGCCGTGTTTTGTAAAAAGGGGGTGCATGTGCGTAAAGTGTCGTCCCTGATAAGCCTTTGCTTTTCGCACAGTTTATCCAGTTTAGGCGGAACGTGTCGTCCCTGTTTAGCATTTGCGCACTGCAAAAACAGCGTGCAAGCGAAAATGAAAAAACAATGTATGTTTAATAATTAATAAATAATTAAGGTTTTAAATATCCTTCGAAACTCAGTGTTATTGCACACTTATTTTAAATAGAAACAAAGCGATACAAATATATATAACAATAACCAATAACATTGTTTGTCATATATATATATTTGTCTTTGAAATTATTATTGTAAAGAAATTGAAACACATTTATTGTCATGACATTTTAATGAAGCGACCGAACCACATGTTTATATGAATCTTTGTAATGTGCGCATATACCAATTACGTATCATATAATAATAATATAACTCGTATTATATAATAATATAACTCGGAATTCAAAACTAGAAGCTGTTTATATTGTACAAATTGCATTTTCTTTTATTTTATATGTCATTTATAATCGAATTTCTTTAATGATCTTTTATATATTTCTAACCGATGTGAAAGTTTTTATGATGTATATAATCGTTGAACACTTATAATTTTTAGGACCATCGTCTCGAGTAACTCTTTTAGGTTAGTTTTGTACATTTTACAGCTAAAAGGCAGAACCTGTTTATTTGCACAAATAAATCTGTCTAACAATTACATACGCCAATGTACGTTGGGTATTGATCATATAAATAACATTCTGATGCACACAAATCCAAGCCACCTTATTAGGAATTTTATTGATTCGAGTACTTGTTCCTTGAGACGTTTTACGATAAGCTTTAAGTTTCACTGTATGATTCTAGTTCTATAATCTTGTCAACAATAAGGATTTATCTTATATAGGAATTCATTCGATAGTGTGTCAACACAGTTGTAGTACTGTTTTTCTGATCTATCTTAACCAGTGAGTCATTAAACATGAAAGCAAATTACATTACATTCAATTAAATTCACGTTTATTTTAATTGCAATTAGAGTTTGTTACCTTCTTTGTGTTGTATACATTTTGGACTTATTCGGAGAATATTATAAGGTTAGCCATATACCGGTTTAATACTTTACAGTGACCGTTACAAGAGGGTTACTCATTTTTATATGATGGTTTAATGGTTAAGTTACTATGCTATAACAATTACCTTTAATTTCAGGAACATGCATATGCATCATTTAAGACCGCCACGTAATACTTCATCGTGATTCAAACGTAAGATATAATCTAAGTAAGTATTTATTAACTGAGTGCTAAAGTTTTGTAATAAAAATCTTCTTACAGAAACACTCAGTGAAACATTTTTACTTAAAAGCAGGCGCAGTTAAATCAGTAGAACTTGAAGTAAAATTATTGATGAAATGTACATGAAGTTCCACGCTTTTTCAACATCATTGTTGATGAGTGTGAATTTCATTTCAGTTACCAATTTGCAATGGTCATTGCATATTTATAAAGTGTTTTACTTAAACGTATGAAAAAGTGTTTCCCAATAAAACTATGTGGAAAAAGTTGGAATGAACATAGTTCAAATACATTTCTATATGAGAACTGCCTCTTGTATGAGATAAATATTGCAAATATGCCCTGTAAGACTTTGATATCTAGCATGGGTAATCTTTACAACAGTCACACAGGTCCGTTATTTAGAATAGTGCCCGGTAAAGATGGGCGCGCATCTAGTCAGCAGGCGCTATACAGTATACACTGACTTACGCATCTAATAGTGCCCGCTAGAATGTTAGTTATTTGTAACATTTGTTTTACAACGCAAAGATTTTTTCGAGTACTGTTTCCTTTGTTTCCAAAAATGTGTATTCTTGTTTTACACCGGTACATATTATAAATAGTAACTGATAAATATTGATGGAATTTTATATTGTGTTATTTAGTTTTATTTCTATTGACATTTATCTGCACAAAAATGTTCGGTATAATATAAGAAATAGAAAACCTCACTTCAGGCCATATTCGGCTTCGGTCCATATATTATTTGGGGTTGCCTGGCTGGTCACTATTCTGCGTTAGGGCCTGGAGTGAGGTTTTCTATGCCTTAAACAGATGTTTTATTTATTGGATTTGGTGGAATATCGATTTTATTTCACTCGTGATCATAGAAAGTATTTTTTAATGATTACGAAGTTAATTAAAATCGTTTTTTTACTAAATCCAAGTAATATTATTATTATTTTTTTGCTCACAAATGATTGTTTTGCTGAAATAATGACATTGTATTATGTACATTTGGAATAATACAGCAAACTTGGAATGGACATCATTTTTGGTGATTTTCTCTAACAAAACTGGTGATTTTATGTTCTATATAATTGTTTTATCTTTTATATTCTATCTATATGTTTATTGCAATAACAGCGTTCCACAACTTGTTCATTAACAGTGATCGTATATTTTTTATTTTGAATATATTTTTAACAATACATTTTAAATTATGTTCATGCTTGCACAGAAACATTAAACAACAAAAAGCCATTTTTGAAGGAACATAGTCTTTTTGACTATGTTGTGCAATAAAAAAAAGAATATTCTTTTTAAGGATCACACAATTGCAATTTTATTTTACAGTTTTTTATCCTTTCCTGCAGCAATAAATTAAATCTAATGTAAAATTGGCATTCAAATTAATTGCTGTTTATCAACACATTATTATAAACATGATTTAGAAGCAATAAGAAGCAAATAAACAACCATAGTTTAGTTTGCTCTAGTATAGACGATAGCGAAGAAGAAGTATTGAACTCACAATACAGTGTCTAACTTGCATGTTCTAATGACCCAAAGTTTGAGACATGCATGGAATAATCTTAAGAGGCATAATGGTCCATTATATTTTGGGAAAATTAATAGTGTTAAAGCAATATTTTTGGCTAGGTTCCTTAATATTAAAAAACTGTCAAAATAACCCAAAGACCTGATAACTCAAAATTCACACAACATAAGGTAATAACTCCAAGGTTTCGGATTTAAAAAATAATTTGTGTCTTGAAATTTAGAGGGAGAAATTTATATACAAAAAAAAAACTATGACATCCCAGAAAACTGTGTCAAGAAATTAAGACACAATATGTGATTATAGTAACCAGATATTAAGGTCCTTAACCTGGCAGATGAGTGCCTTAAGGCCATGCACTATAGAGTAACGTTATTGGTTAAATAATTGGGTTTACCGGTTATAGACAATGGTTTCACCCGACAGCTTATGTAAAACATAAAAAAAGTTATTTAACTAAATGGCGCGTATTTTACAAGCACGTGATTACAATTGATGTTCGATACATTGAATATCCTTATCAAATCGTCAATTCAATGTTTATGAGCGTCTGTAATTTTTTGACGATCTATGTTTTTGTCTCTAAATTTTTGGACATTGTATTGTTTGTATATTATTTGTATTTTAACTTTCGGACATAAAAGATAAAACTTAGAGCAATTTCGGTATTTACGAAACACTTTTGTCAAAGCAGATTGGAATAATTGAATTTAGGCTACACTTTTTGTTGTGCGTTTTCGATGTTATGATGTTATGATGTTAGTGAATTGTTTATTTTCCGAAAAAAAAGCATCAAGCTTAGTATTTAACCGTTTTTATCAGCAACAAATGAAATATACATGTGTAATATTAAATTATTTTCGTAGTCACAAGTGTTATTTGGAATATTTTTCTATCATGTATATTTTGTCTAAGAAATCATGCGACTTAATTTTTGAAACATTTATATGTTTATATCCATGATATAAGGATGGCGCTGACGTATTTAGCGGAAAACCCATGCACAGCGGTTAACACAATCCATAGAATGTCTTACTGCAACCTGCTCTAATTTGAAATAAGGTTCACCATAAAGATAAAAATACATGTATTCACTTAAAGTGATATTATGCGCATCTAACAGTATATGCTATGTTTATAGGTGTTTATTGCAACCGTTGTTTATTTTTGGTGTTTTCACTTCATATACACTTATATTTGTTAATGCAGCATCAACATACTAAAAAAATATCCCGTAAAGAGAACAATAATGCATTTGAATATCAACCGTACTTTCGTTTGACAACTCATCATGCATGTACGATGTGAATCTAAATTTAGTTTTAATGCAGACTCGTTTATACGACACAAAGACATAACTTTGTTTTACGGATCATTTTAATTTCCTGCAACGATTTCTATTCATACGACAAACGAACACTAACTCCGATCCTAATAAAAAGACAGTTCCGCTCGGCTTAGAGGACTGGGACAGTCATGTAAAATATCGAATATAAAATATATTTTTTATAAACAACTGGTAGCAAGATGAGTTGCAACCGAGTATGAACAAAATGTCAACTGCCCCTTTTTGGAACCAATGTTAACAAATTTGTTAAAATTCATTTAGAATACTGTGTATCTATTTAAACCAGTTACAAAAATGAGTTAGAACAGTTTTGCATTGAACAGGCGATATTATTGTTACTTCTGAACAAGAAGGGGCTAATCTGATAATAGTCATTGTATTTATTTCATTTATTTGTTGCACTGCACTAAAGTAAAGCTTGTGTAAAGAGCCACTGTTGCAGTCCCAGCATTTGCAGGCAACTCGGTGCCTATGAAATTCATTACAGCCTATGTAAAAATATCAATACTTTCATTGGAACCACCTCCTTCTGAAATGAACATTGTCACAACTTAATTGTTTAAGCAGGCGGTCATTGGTGAATTGTTACATTATCATCAATATCAGCATAATTTTACTTGACAGGAAAAGTAAACAATGGCTACAAGTAACATCATTTATAATGTAACATGACTGACTTAAAAGTATCAATTTTGTTTGTTTTTTTACATTTAGAGGACTTGCATTTTCAAAGTGATGTTGGTCCCATTTTGCAATGAATTGTTGACGACCAGTCAGTGCATAGTGCCTTAAGTGATGATCGATTGGTCATTGTCGGCTCGGGTGGTACTTAAATGTACCCCTGGTACTCTTAAGTATACTTAAATGTACCCCGGGTTTGGAAAATATACTTACACGTACGTGGTCCGATAACAATCTATTTGTTATTTCGTCGAAAACGTGTCTTTTATCTGCTAAGGTATGTTTTTAAAAAATCTATATTATTTTGTTTCTTATCTATCTTTATTTAGCTGTGCCCTTGATTTATTAATGTACATTTATCACATATTGAAGTAAATTTAACAGGGCAGTGATCAGAAAATGCAGTCAAATAATGCCTATGCCGGTGTACAAATTGTAATTTAAGATCACATAGTCCTTGCACCGAAGGCCAAACAAAGCCGGTGATCCTTATTTTTTGTTTTAATGTTTTCAAAGAATAATTGTATGTTTCATATACAGATGTATACTTATATATATCATTAGTAAAAAAGTTATTGCCGAAGCACCCATTATATCTTTTTTTAGATTGTATTCGTAATATGCTTAAAAAAGGAATGGCTCATCAATGCTCTTTCGTTTCGTTTCGTTTATTGGCGAAAACGGTAAAAGCATTGCATTGGGCTATTTACAAAAAATATAAAGATTATGGTCAAGACACACATACAAGTATCATTAATATATATACACCAAGTCATACATACATAAACCCGCATATTATATGACTATTTTTATGATATATACCAGTAATAAGAGAAGTTACACATATATTTTGTGTAGGCCTGTACAACCCGGATATACATGCAATTAAACGACATGCTTTGTTAACCGGATTAAAAACAAACCTGATTTGTGACTGGCAACATTTGATAAATATTCAGATTGATAGTTTAGACTGAGATGGTTGAACCCAAACAATACAAAGCCTAGTTTTCGGACGCATAGTTTCTTTTTCAAATATATATATAGTCCGGAGTTGTATACGGCTTACGATATCTATATCACGATTGTAAAGTTTATTTAATACCGAAGCAGGAAGTGTTACTAAAGCCACGTCATATAGTCAAATTTCTTACCCAGGCGACAATAGGTTTTAGTGTAATATCGTGTGCCTGTATAGGTTGAAGTTATTTTGTATATTTAATAATTGGTAGAATTATTATGAAGCTGATTGATGTTTTAACTTAATTTCATCGCGCCCGAGGCAGATACAATACAGCGTACTTAAAATACGCATGCCTGTAGTTTCGCCAACAATTTAAAAATATATTCCAAGCAGTAGTAGAGGAACTTGTTTGCTGCATATTGTTAACATATTAAGTTGAAACAGTAGGCACATTTCTTAAATAGTTTTGTTGTTGTAATGTTTATTGTTTTACAATTTAATGGTTTCTTATTCTGCAAAGATGCACTTTATCAAAACGAATCCTACTTTCGATTCTCTGTTGAACATTAAACCATACAAATGAACAAGGATCCTCGATTAACGTGTACATTCTTATTTGTACGTACTGTAACCTCGTATTAAAACAATCGAAGCATAGTCAAGCGTTGCCGCATATTCTGTTTCCAACCAATTTATAGAATATGGTTATAGGCCAACATGATGTAATAGTCTTTTTTAACTTCAGCTTAACCCGGATGTTAACAGCCAGAATGTATCATGTATAACTTACGAATGCGGTATATAGTGTATATGTTGAGTAAAAAACATGTTTTGTTATTGATTAATTTGTTTGAATTTCAGTCAGTGGTTTTCAAACTAACTCATTTATTATTGTCATTTCATTTGCTTACTGTGAATATTGCTAACTATAGAAGCTTTTCTTACCATTCCAAAGTCAAATATTTACATTGGGAAAGATCTTTTTCAACTCCTGTCCGTAAATTAGTTGCAAAAAGGAACCATGTTCATAAGAGGTTGTAGGCCGTCGAAAAAAATGTTTTGGCAAAACGTTTTATGGATGTGATTTTTAGCTCACCTGATTGCTTAGGTGAGCTTTTGTGACCGGTCTTTGTCCGTCTTCCGTCCGTGCGTCCGTCGTCCACATTTGGTTTGTAAACACTCTAGAGGCCGCATTTCATGTCCGATCATCATGAAACTTGGTCAAAAGATTTGTCCCAATGATATCTCGAACAATTTCGAAACTGGGTCATGCTGGGTAAGAAACTAGGTCACTAGGAAAAAAAAGAAAAACCTTGTAAACACTGTAAAAGTCACATTTCAAGCCCAATCTTCATGTTACTTTGTCAAAATGTTTGCCTTATTGATATGTTGGTCGAGTTCAAAAGTGGTTCCGGTCCGTTGAAAAACATGGCCGCCAGTGGGCGGGGCAGTTTTCCTTATTTGGCTATAGAGAAACCTTGTAAACACTCTAGAAGTCACAATTTTTGCCCAATCATCATGAAAGTTGGTCAAAACATTAGTTTTATTGATTTCTCGGACGAGTTCGAAAATGGTCCAGATCGGTGAAAAAACATGGTCGCCAGTGGGCGGTGCATTTTTCTCTAAATGTATATAGTGAAAACATGTGAACACTCTAGAAGTCACATTTTTGGTCCAATTTTCATGAAATTTAGTTAGAACATTGGTTTCCTTGATATGAGAGTTGAGTTCGAAAATGGTTCCGGTCAGTTGAAAAACATGGCTGCCGGGGGGGGGGGCAGTTTTATTTATTTGGCTATAGAGAAACCTTGTAAACACTATAGAAGTAAGAATTTTTGCCCAATCATCATGAAAGTTGGTCAAACCATTGGTTTTATTGATATCTCGGACGAGTTAAAAAATGGTCTAGATCGGTGAAAAAACATGGCCGCCAGTGGCGGGGCATTTTTCTCTATATGTATACAGTGAAAACATGTGAACACTCTAGAAGTCACATTTTTGGCCCAATTTTCATGAAATTTGGTCAGGACATTTGTTTCCTTGATATGAGAGTTGAGTTCGAAAATGGTTCCGCTCAGTTGAATAACATGACTGCCGGAGGGGGGGGGGGGGGCATTTTTCTTATATTTATATGGTAAAAAAGCTTGTGAACATTCTAGAAATCACATTTTTACCCAATCATCATGAAACTTGGTACAAAGATTGGTTTTATATATATCACATAATTAATGCCATAATTATTGCTCTTAGATTGTCCAAATTGTCATTATATTATACAAAATTCCTTGTAAACACTCTAGAGGTCACAATTTTGTTTCAGATTTAATGAATCTTGGTCATAATATTAATTGTTGTAAGCAAAGTTTGATGTTCGGTTAGGGGGGGGGGTCAACTCAAAATATAGGTCACCAGGTCAAATCTTACAAAAACAAAAACACTCCATATGCCAGAGTTTTGGTTCAATAATGATAAAACTTGACCAGGATGTTTGTCTGGACAATATCTAGGTCAAGTTTGACGTTTGGTAAAGATTGAATGAACAGACTCCTCTCAGGTGAGCGAACTAGGGCCATCTTGGCCATCTTGTTTTAAATATTAAAATCAAAGAAACATAAATTTCTAACATGTTATCGCAAATACCTATTTCGTTTCTAACATGTTATCGCAAATACCTATTTCGCATGGAAGTACATCTGTTTCTCGATCGTAAAGGCTGACCTGTCCGAAGGCTGATACTAAAATGTTAATAGTTAAACATGCACCAAATAGCTCAACTTGCTTATGTCGGAAAAAGTTGTATATACACATCATATTTGGCATAGTAAAGTAACATATTTATTTAATTTTCAAAACATTTCAAATTCTAGTTACCTAGTGACTAAATATAATAAGGTAATAATAGTTTATTCTTTAGACATGCATGGCTTCAATTTTCTTTACAAAAAGGAAGTTAATAATCATCTTCAACTCCTGTCCGTTAATTAGTTGCAAAAAGGAACCATGTTCATAAGAGGTTGTAGGCCGGCGAAAAAAGTATATTTCGGCAGAACGTTTTATGGATGTGATTTTTTTAAATATTAAACTCAATGATTTAAGAAAGAAACATAAATTTCAAACAGATTATCGCAGATACAAATATCAATAACTATCTAGATAATGAATGTGGGAGCTTGAAAAAAATAACAAAAGGTTGAACAATAAATAGTATGTAAACTGCGCCTGTGACATAATCATATACAATATCTTGCCATTAAATTGATCGAATTGATCCAAGTTCCTCGTATATTCTCCATTTACATCGTCGCGAAAAATAGTCAGGAACATGCCATGATGACCCGATGTTTGTCCGTATGACTTAAATGCCTCCAGATATCGGCTGAGTCTCTACCTAATAAATACCTACTAGTGGATGAGCAACTGCATATTCCGGAAAATATATTCGTATTTTTTATTCTACGTAAATGTTAAACTAACGCTTCAAATAAAACCACTCACATTATTACGGAAGAAACTTTTTTAATACCATGATCTAAAAACTGTATGATGGTTCATTGACTATAAATCATGATATTAAAACATGTACAGTTATTTCATTTAAAAAATATGCGAATTATGTGCATATGAACACACACTATACAACAAACGACAACACACAATATACATGTATCAAATGGCACTTTGGAAGAAGCGTGCAAAATGGAATATGATGAAGGAAATTTTAAATTGAAACAAAAATTATAGAAAAACATATTGAAAGTATAAATACATATATTAATTACATGTTAAAATACAAAATATTTTAATCTTAAAAATGCAAATACAAAATACAACATACGATCAAAAACAAAAGATGCGAATGATTTATTGAAATATTTGTGTTTTAAGTGAAGAAAGTAACTTGTGACATGTATTTAATGCATTCCGCTTATCAGAAGTTAATATAAGTTATGTTGTTACCATTGAAAGTGTTCACATATGATGTTACATATATAATTAGACTATACGTAAAATAACAGTCTTGATATAGAATAGAGAAATGCAAGTTCTTTTTTGGTTTTCAATTGTTTAAAAATATAACAATGTTAACAATACATGGAGCACTGTTAGGCTGAGATAGTACAATCAAGAATCCGAGTGTTTATATTTTCAGTGGCGATTGGGAATTAATTGCACAACGTGATTATCATTATATTGCGCGAGAAAATATTAAGCAGTTTAATAAGATATAGCATTCAGATACATTTTTCTGGCAATATGATTTTAGAAACCGCAATTCCTTTATCTGAATTCTCATATCATAAATTACATATTCATCTAAAGGACCTTTTTATGTGCTTTCGATTTCAATATTCAATATGTTTTATTGTTATGTGAAATGATATTTGTGTATTCAATGTTATTTTGGTTTGTGATGAACAAGAAACTAGACATAGCATACATATTCAACCTTCATGAATCATCAATCGAGTGGAAGTTTATTGTAGTCTTCTGAAGGTTTGCGCAGTGCGACCAAACGCGTTCCTGATGACCTCCATTTTCTGAAGGAAGTTAACGACTTTGGTGTTTACTGAAACGTCAACATTTACATGAGCTGATTGATGTCGACTTTTCGAGCAAACAGTTAACTGTAATTAAGAATTGCAATTTAAACCCTTGTTTTTTTAATCCTTTATTTAATTTTAATTCGTTGTGATAACCTGTTTACAAATAAGAAATACCTATTTCGCATGGAAGTACATCTGTTTCTCGATCGTAAAGGCTGACCTGTTCGAAGGCTGATACTAAAATGTTAATAGTTAAACATGCACCAAATAGCTAAACTTGCTTATGTCGGAAAAAGTTGTATATACACATCATATTTGGCATAGTAAAGTTACATATTTATTTAATTTTTAAAACATTTCAAATTCTAGTTACCTAGTGACTAAATATAAAAAGGTATTAATAGTTAATTCTTTAGACATGCATGGCTTCAATTTTCTTTACAAAAAGGAAGTTAATACGCATCTTCAAATCCTGTCCGTTAATTAGTTGCAAACAGGAACCATGTTCATAAGAGGTTGTAGGCCGGCGAAAAAAGTATATTTCGGCAGAACGTTTTATGGATGTGAGTTTTTTAATTAAACTCAATGATTTAAGAAAGAAGCATAAATTTCAAACATGTTATCGCAGATACAAATAGCAATAACTATCTAGATAATGAATGTGGGAGCTTGAAAAAAATGACAGAAGGTTGGACAATAAATTATAGTATGTAAACTGCGCCTGTGACATAATCATATACAATATCTTGCCATTAAATTGATCGAATTGATCCAAGTTCTTCGTATATTCTCCATATACTTCGTCGCGAAAAATAGTCAGGAAAATGCGATGATGACCCGATGTTTGTCCGTATGACTTAAATTGCCTCCAGATATCGCCTGAGGTTCTACCTTATAAATAGGTCAACTTGCTGATGTCGGAAAAAGTTCTAGTTACATAGTCACGGCGACTAAATATAATAAGGAACAGGAAGTTAATACGCATCAAACGAAACTTGTTTACCACAATATTGCCCCAAAACAACACAATTGAATGCATAGCCTCAATCGTTGATACAAATTATATTTGTAAGCGGTGTATACATACCTCTGTTGAGTTCATACATTTCTGTGTGCAGTTCGATCCTTAGTGCACTTTGATCCACGGGGCTCCTCAGTTGAGGGGCCACACTTTCGAACTCTCTAACCATTGACGCAATGTGTAAATCGCACGCTAGAAATAATCGCAAAGTATTTTTCATTTCTGCATGCAATTTAACTAGTATGAAACGTTAACGTTAAAGAACATAGCGAATTTGTCCATATGAATAGAACCTTACCATATTTAGTAGATTTGTACATTACTTAAACAGATGTACGGATATAAGATTTATAAAGAAATCAAATTAAAATGCACCGTGCATTAATTATACCATTAATAACGATCCAACCAGCGTGTGTTATAAGCCGAGTTCCATAGAGGGTGCTCAATCTCAGCACTTCGGACCACAGTTGATTGATTGCCCGTCTATATTCTCTGTTCGTTCGTTCGTACGCCAAATCGACTATCGGCTCCGTCATTTGATGGCTTTCACGCAAATTAAAAGAAAGCGACTGGTGACTATAAGGACATTCCCATATACGACTACGATGAATGACAGTAAAAAATATATTGTTAAAATTGCACTCTTATATGCTATTTAACCAAAAAACATTAAAAAAAACAATCGTACCAAACGATACTGTTCATAGAAACACTGTGAAAATACGTATGCAGACAATACATTCTATTGTTCATATATATATATATATATATATATATATATATATATATATATATATATATATATATATATATATATATATATATATATATATATATATATATATATAATGGAATTTATATACTAGTTACAACGATAACACGAACCATTGACTTTGGTCAATTGTTAAGCAAGATCTTTTTTGCACGGTGGCGTTTTTATAAAATATCAACCTACATTTTTTTGCTCTAGTACAGTGACACGTATCACATGCACTTCAAATCCTCATAACAGTGTTAAAACTTTGCAGATGAATGTGAGAAGTCACCGGTTGAGTAAACATTATTTGTTGTTGCTTTTGTGTATGTATACTGTATGTAAAACCATATTATTATAAAACATTCTTATAATTCATTGCGTATAGTTTTGTTGTTTGAAGTCGAAATGGAAAAATAACAAAAACAACTTACGTTGTATAGCTAGCCAACATCAATCCGACGCTTGTCCAATTTTATAGAAGAAATATTGAACAGAAAACATTTTAATAGTAGTAATCCGTTCTGAACTCGATGATGATAAGTGGAAAGTTGTAATAGTCACAAGTTCTTCCTTAAGATGTATAATATACCAATTGAAAGTTGCTTCCTCATATACTTGTGTAACACTTGTTTTCAGAGTTTTCTACAAGTAATAATTTCCCGGTACAATAATTTTGGTAGTTATTTTGGTACTTTTACAATTGACATTTGGACAATTGTAATTATGGTTAAGTACCGTGATACAAAGGAAAAGTGCATAAGGTATATTGTCAGTATGTCTAAATAATTCAGACAGTGTTATTATCAGAATATTGTTGAGAATTTAAATTTTATAACACGAAAAAATAATAGTATTTATATGTGCCCAAATAACAAGAGTAATTACGGTATACATTGTATTAAAGTAACATTACTACTCAAAATCAACGACAATTTCGTACAATTGTTCGTAAAATAAACTTAACCAATTAAAAATCAGTGTTCCTTATGGCAATTGCCGAAATCTCAACGCCAGATGTGGTCTGTTAAAATAGATGTTTGTAGATACAAAATGCTCGTTTTTATTATTGTTTTGCATATCTATTCATACGACACATGAACACTAACATGGTGTTCGTGTGTCGTATGAAAATATATATTCGCGGGAATTAATTGTGGCAACAAATAAATAAAAACGAGCATTTTGTATCTACATTGTACAAAAATCTATGTAATCATACCACATCTAGCGTTGAAGTTTTGGCTATTGCTATAAGGAGCACTGATTGTTAAGGTGTTAACTTTATTTTACGAAATACTTAACGAAATTTTCGTTGATTTTGAGCGTTATTGAGACTTTAATATTAGCATAAAAAGGCGCTATTGATATGAATGAATATCAATGTTATCTTTAAATTTTGGTTGGTTTATTCCATGGTTTCAAAGCATATTATTTTCTTTTTCCACGTTCAGTTAGCTTCGCGCGGTACTTTATTCAGCAACGATATTACTGTTGGTACGGATAAATCAATTGTGACGTTTGCCGCCATTCTTGTCCCCTGGTGGTGGATTTTCCGTTCTTGAGTGTGGTCGTGTGGGGCAACATTCGAAATAAGAGGGAACATAAACATACCCGTCAAAACGAAAAAAGGGAGACTATGCTTTAAGTGACATTTTCCCAATAAGGTAGAAATACGCCACCATACAACTTCAAATTGTAATGGAAATATATGCAATGATAAGTTAATAAATTATAATTGAGACTTTATTTTGATAGATATGAACACATATTTTGTGGGGCTGAAACGAAATTATTTTGAGCTAGATTTATTCGCGCCCAAGTAGTTTCCTCCCTTGTAGTTTTTGCTTCTATCTCTGTCGTTTATAATGTATGTATTATTGATTGTTCTGTGTGTTTTGTATGAATATATGCATTATTGTTAACAAAGCAGTGTTCCGTTTTGTATAAAATATACATAATGATTGAATGCAAAAGAAACGAAAGCAAGTCCAGTTAACTGTAACTATTTTATTTCACGACAGATAGCAAGCCATTGTAATATAATCCGCTTTTGGTTTAAACAGCACACTCAACTAATTCGAAATAAATGCATTTGTACTGAAAAAATTGCTGCACCAAATTCAACTTAAGCACTTTGCATTTAGTTTTTTATTGAGAAGCTTGTTATTACACAGCATAAATGTCTTCTACTCGAATCAAAGAATACCGCATAAGCTTATTCAACCATGACATGCGATCCATGACAGGTAACTATCAAAGCTGATATGTTAACAAGCACTGGCAAGCAAGTTTATTTCAAAATATATCAAGAGCCATACATTTATCAAATATTTGCGGCGACATAATGAAAAACTCGACTTCTTACTGAACTTTTATGATTCGTCAACATCTGATCAGCGATTAAAAAGAAACAGGCACTGACGTTGAAAGGAATAAAGAATAATGTGATATAAAAGCCTATTCTGTCACCGCATATCGATGGTCCAATTCTGGTAGGGCAGGCGTAGACAAACCTCTGTCCTCTATCGCCAGTGCGGACATTCACCCATCAAGACAAACGCTTGCACTGCACTATGTTTTCGCCTAACCGCTACAATATGGCGTGTTATTGAAGATCATGTCTCAATTATACACCAACTGTAATGTGTATACTCTTATCATAAATTTGAACAATTAAACGAATACTTAAATGTATGCTAATATTGGTTTATTTAATTAGACATGTAATTAATTAATTTATGTTCAACCTACATATGTAATAATTTAAAAGAATTCACATTAACAATTTCCACATCAACAAATCTTTTTTTGGATGGGAATATTCTCAAAAACAAAATCGGAATATAAATCAAGAAAACAGTCCATTCAAGTAATAATGCCGGTTGCGACATTTCAATCAAAGATGAGGTTTTCCACATAAAATTTCCATTCCAGAGATACGCAATAGCTTTGTCTTTGCCTAACTAAATCAATTTTTTTAATAAGTGGACAAATAAACTTAGCCTTATATAAAGGCGAAACAACCAATTACCGCAAATCTATTAAGCAAAAATAACATAAAATAAGGAAATCAATGTCCATGAAACCATGTAATATAAAGAAAATAATTTCAACACAACAAGCCGCACAAGAAGCAACATACCATAGATACATATATTAATGGATATAAACATTCCTATTACAAAGTATGCATTGTAATACCATGCTTTATGTATTTGAATTTTTTTGGACAGTGCTACACTATTTTAACAATTGCACAGTAATGACTATGTGGTAATATATATCATATTACCAGGTGATTTTATAAAGAAAGTAACAATGTCAGTTTAAGGTGTACATTCTACATGAAAGATAAACTTGATAGCAATGTTATGTAAAATAAAAAACAACATAATCCTCACGTTTACATCATTTTGTCAAAAAGTAAACAATTTTAACATGAGACATAAACAAGGCATTTTCAGATGGCTAATATTTGAACACTATCGGTAAATAGAAAATAACTGACTTATAACAGATAAACATTTGACCACCATTTTGGCATATGTATTCATCATGTGTTAATAAAATTGCCAAGGTAGCATTAATTGTCAAGCACAAAGCTAAGGTAATCTAATGTGGCAATTACATGGGAAATAAAGAATCAAGTTTCAGTGACGCACACAAGAATAGCATTATGTGCCAATCACATAGGAAAGATAGCATTATGGTTAAATACCATAGGTTATAAAGCATAATGTGTCAATCACACAGCTAAAGTAGCATTATGTGCCAATCACATATGAAAGATACTCAAATGTGTTACCCACATAGCTAATGAAGCATTATGTGTCAATCAAACAGCTAAGGAAGTATTATGTGCCAATCACATATGAAAGGTAGCATAATGTGTTAATCACATAGGTAATGAAGCCAACGTTCAGTGTGCACGACTTAAGGGACCATCATGCATTTAAGACAGGCCCGTAGCCAGAGTTTTGAAAACGGGGGATGCGAATTTTCCCATTAACGATTGTTATTGAGCAACGAAGTGGCGAAGCGGTAGGTGGGGGATGGTTTGTCCCCTTCCTGCAATCGGGAGTTTGGAGGTCCTCCCTCTAGAAAATTTTGAAAATGAAAAGTAAAATTCTGCATTTTGGTGGCTTTTTATCTGAATTCAGAGACTGAAGTTATAGAGCATTTTTATATGAAAATTCACATTCATTGACTATAGTCAGTGACTGATCGACATGAATATGATATAACATACATGTATTCCCCACTGCCGTTTTTCAATAACCACCTTTTTTGATCAGTCACGGAAATACATTATTTTATACCCGAAGCTACTATGCGCGCTCACACTTTGTTTACATATGCAACAACACATTGATAGAATATAAAATCAACAAAAAGAACGGTATACAATATCATTATTTATTGGAATTTTGATAACATTGGTGTATTTTACCATTCCGACAATTCTACCATTCCTAAATAAAGCAAATAAAAAGGAAAAATTTGACTTTTGTCAAAACAACTGTAAGTCTGCTACTATGGATAGTACCCGAGGCCTAGCATTGCTCTTAACGTGCTTCAACAAACACTGATTGACAAAACGGGGTCTTCTCTAATCTGCATCAATACTTAACAGAAATAAAAATGTTATAACTGGTTACTTGTATTTTTTGAAATTATTTGGTAACAAATTAGTTATCATTTTCCAAACGAATTACAGAATACAACAATTAAGGCCTCATTAAGACCCTTTAACCACAAACTACTGGTCCTATCGTCTCAAAGCCCTTATAAATGTATAACAGGACGTTGAAGAAATGGACTTATTTGCCCGTATGTTCAAGATCCGTCACAGTTAATGAAAATTTAACGTTAACGTCCTCCTAATCATATATGTTATAACGTTTTAAATTCATTATAACAACTGTTTCAGAGTATGGCATATTTTCTAGTTTCAAATTTGACATATTTTAAACATTGTGGGCAGTTTTGTATGTAGAGCAGAACAGATGCCATAAGGTGTTGGTTAAACTACAAAAAAGCTACATTGATTTGTAGAAATGATTTGTTTTCTTGCCATACAACAAAATTTTTTTATCCTGTCTTGAGCATAGCTGATATTTTTTGTCTGAAAACCCTTAAGGTGATCCGAAAATGGTTGAACGGGGATATAACAAAAAGACAACGCAGTCGGTCGAAAATGCTGTGTACAATCGTTAATTGTTATAAATCGTGGTATAATGCAAAATTATTAACCAGTGACTCATTAATCTTCGGCAATAGTTGACGGGTGTCTTTTGAATTCCGTCATTTTCGGAAACTGGCATAACATTCCGTTAATAATAATCTAAAAAATGTTCTCTCTTTCCTGTCGGTAGCATATTGAATTCAACATTATTGTAATGCTTAAATACGAAGACTCACCGGATTACGGAAAAAGATAAATAATCGTTTTTGCGTCGAATTAAGTTGGGTGCATCTTATAATTCAAACATTTTGCGAACGCACCCTACGCACCCCCCCCCCGTGCTACGGGTATGTAAGAATTAGATGCTTCTCTCAAGTGCTGCATAACCAGGGATTGTGATTTTGGGAGAGCCTTAGGTGACAAAAATACCCTATTTCTTATACAGGATTAACAAAATCACTTCACTATTTAATAGAGCAAGCGAAGTTCAGAACTAGTTTTAACACTATCTTTGAAAATACATCAGTAGAAAGGATGAGAAGAAACACCCCTTATAATAGGGTTTATATGACTATGAGGTACACGTGACAAATCAATTCGAATTTTAGACCCCTAAGATCATTCTTTTACCACTTTTTCCGTTGTATCAATATAACGTTTATGTTACCATTATGTTGCTCATGTGACCATCATTTTGCTCAAGTGACTTCAGTGAACACCATATTGCAAATTTCATCATGTTGCTCATTTTACAATTATATAGACTGTAGTGACGATACCATTTCGAAAATCACGTTCCTCATGTGACTAAAATACTGCAAAGGTGACACGCCTATTACTTTAGCCACTATCATATCGTCTATGTAACAAATCATGTTGTGTGTATGACAACAGTGTCCTTTTTATCACAACTATGTTCTTTTTGTCACACCCATGTTGTCTATGTGACAGTAATTTTGCTTATGTTACATTAATGTTGTCTATTGGACAACCATATTGCATTAGTGAACTGAACATTCCTTAAGTGGCAATCATGTTGCATATGTTACCATCATGTAGCACATAGAGCACAATGTTGCTAATGCCGCAATCACGTGTCTTGTGAGAACATAGTGTTGCTTATATGACTATCATGGTTAACTCTTATGTAACCGCCAGTTTGTTTATCCCTTGAACAAGAGGCTATTAAGACCTACATGTTGTCTACGTGACCACACTTTTG
Organism: Dreissena polymorpha; assembly: GCF_020536995.1. Lineage (NCBI taxonomy): Eukaryota > Metazoa > Mollusca > Bivalvia > Myida > Dreissenidae > Dreissena > Dreissena polymorpha. Next base: position 63,931,531 of record NC_068359.1, read on the forward strand.
ATTATGTAACCGCATTGTGGTTCATGTGACAACAATGTTGTATGTCTTATCATCAGAATGCTTCTGTGATAACTCTGTTGCTTATGTGACCACAATGTTGCTTATGAGACCACCATGCTGCTTATGTGACCAAAATGTTGCATATGAGACCACCACATTGCTTATAAGACCACCATGATGCTTATGGAATCACCATGTTGCTTATGAGATCACCATGTTACTTATGAGACCACCATGTTGCTTATGAGACTACCATATTGTATATGAGACTATCATGATGCTTATGAGACCACCATGTTGGTAATGAGACCGATATGTTGCTTATGAGACCACCATGTTGCTTTTGAGACCACCATGTTGTTTATGAGACCACCATGTTGCTTATGGGACCACCATATTGTTCATGAGACTATCATGATGCTTATGAGACCACCATGTTGGTTATGAGACCGACATGTTGCTTATGAGACCCCAATGTTGCTTTTGAGACCACCATGTTGTTTATGAGACCATCATGTTGCTTATGGGATCATCATTTTGCTTATGGGAACACACTATGAGACCACCAAAATGCTTATGAGACCACCACATTGCTTATGGGACCAAAATTTTACTTATGTGATCACAATATTGCTTATGAGTCCACCATGTTGCTTATGTGACCTCCATGTTGCTAATGTGACCACCGTGTTGCTTATGTGACAACCATATTGCTTATGCGACCACCATGTTTCGTATGTGACAACCGTGTTGCTTATGAGACCACCATGTTGCTTATATGACCCCAATGTTGCTTTTATGCCCACCATGTTGCTTATATGACAACCGGTTTGCTTATGCGACCACCATGTTGCTTATGTGACAACCACGTTGCTTATGATACCCCCATGTTGCTTATGGGATCACCATGTTGCTTATGGGATCACCATGCTGCTTAGGGATCACCATATTGCTTATGAATCCACCATGTTGCTTATGTAACTACCATGTTGCTTATGTGACTACCATGTATGTTTATGTGACTACCCTGTTGCTTATGTGACCACCGTGTTGTTTATGTTACAACCATATTGCTTATGAGACCACCATGTTGCTTATGGGATCACCATATTGCTAATGGGATCACACTATATCTTATGAGCTCACCATATTGCTTATAGGATCACCATATTGCTTATGAGACCACCACATTGCTTATGAGACCACCACATTGCTTATGAGACCACCGTGTATGCTTATGGAATCACCATGCTGCTTAGGGATCACCATATTGCCTATGATTCCACCATGTTGCTTATGTGACTACCATGTTGCTTATGTGACCACCGTGTTGCTTATGTTATCACCATGTTGCGTATATGACAGCCGTGTTGCCTATGAAACCACCATGTTGCTAATGTTCCCACCATGTTGCTTATGTTCCCACCATGTTGCTTATGTGACAACCGTGTTGCTTATGTGACCACCATGTTGCTTATGTGACAACCATGTTGCTTATGAGACCACCATATTGCTAATGTGACAACCATGTTGCTTATGCGACCACCATGTTGCTTATGTGACCACCATGTTGCTTATGTGATCACCATATTGCTTATGAGACCACCGCATTGCTTATGTGACCACGATGTTGCTTATGTGACCCACAATGTTGCTAACGAAACCACAAAATTGCATATAAGACAACCATGTTGCTGAAGTGGCCACCACATTGCTTATATGATCACCATGTTGCTTATGTGACCACCATGTTGCTTATGGGATCATTATAATGCGTATGAGACCACCACATTGCTTTTGTGACCACAACATTGCTTATGGGATCACCATGTTTCGTATGAGACCACCACATTGCTAATGGAACCACTATATTGCTTATGGGACCACCATGTTGCGTATGTGACAACCGTTTTGCTTATGAGACCACAATGTTGCTAATGTGACCACCATGTTGCTTATGTGCCCACCATGTTGCTTATGTGACAACCGTGTTGCTTATGTGACCACCATGTTTCTTATGTGACAATCATGTTGCTTATGAGACCACCACTTGGCTTATGTGACAACCATGTTGCTTATCCGACCACCATGTTGTTTATGTGACAACCGTGTTGCTTATGTGACCACCATGTTGCTTATGTGACCACCATGTTGCTTATGTGACCACCATATTGCCTATGAGACTACCACATGGCTTATGTGACCACGATGTTGATTATGTGACCCACAATGTTGCTAACGAGACCACCACATTGTATATGAGACAACCATGTTGCTTAAGTGGCCACCACATTGCTTATGTGACCACAATGTTGCTTATGTCACGTGGGCACCATGTTGCTTATGGGATCATTATAATGCGTATAAGACCACCACATTGCTTATGTGACCACAACATTGCTTATGGAATCACCATGTTTCGTATGAGACCACCACATTGCTTGTGTGACCACCATGTTGCTAATGTGACAACAATATTGCTTATGTCACCACCACATTTCTTATAGGACCACCACATTACTTATGGGACCACCATGTTGCTTATGTGACCAAAATGTTGCTTAAGTAACCACCACATTGCTTATGGGACCACAATTTTGCATGATTAGAACACCATGGTGCTCATGAGACCACCATGTTGTTTATGTGACAACCATGTGGCTTATGAGACCACCATGTTGCTGATGTTACCACCATGTTGCTTATATGACCACAAGGTTGCTTATGAGATCACCATGTTTCTTATGGGGTCACCATGTTGCTTATGAGACCACCGTGTTGCTTATAAGATAAACAATGTTGCTTATGTGACCACCATGTTGTTTATGAGACCATCACGTTGCTTATGAGACCACCACATTGCTTATATGACCACGACATTGCTTATGTGACCACCATGTTGCTTATGGGATCACCATGTTGCTTATGTGACCACCATGTTTTTTTTATTCAATATAATACATACAATGTATACATGTATATGATCATACAACAAAGTGATTGTACAAAGCAATAATGTTCAGACATGTTATACAAGATATGCTAATATATATACTTTTTTTGGTTTCCTTAAGATTAAAAAAAAACTAAAAAACTAAAAAAACTGGGTTAATATGTTTTTTCTTTGGTTGTTTGTGATAGGTGTTTTTTTTAAAAAGAGGAAAGAAAAGAACAACAGAGGAATAGTTATGAAAAATGATGAGTTGTATAAAGTGGGAAGAAAGCATACTGGTCTTGTGTGTTTTGTTGTATATTCACAATGATCTTATAAGGTTGAAAAAAAATATACAAAAATATTTTAAAAAGATAAACTAACATTAGAGTGAAATGTATATAAGTTGACAAACATTATGAGAATTTAATCCGATTCCATTTTTGTTCAAAGATTTGTAATGTGTCATTACTGAGGGCTATTTCTTTGTCAATCTGGATTTTTAGTTTAAGGCTATGGACAAAACAATTAAAATTAAGTAATTAATTTTTGTACTTCATGTTAAAGATAAAATATTTCATCAATATAAGAATAAAATTCACAATATTATTACAGTCTATTGATTTCAATGAGTAAATTCCGAAACTTACATTTAAGAAAGATAGTTTAACGTTTAGTTGCTGTTGTTCAAGAAAAGATACTAATTTATTCCAAATAGGCTGGATGTGTTTGCACTCCCCAAAAAGATGTTCTATAGTTTCGATGTTTCCACCGCAGAAGTCACACATATTTGAGTTAGAAAATTTGCATTTAAAGAGATATTTATTTGTAGCTATAGTTTTATGGATGTATTTATATTGAAAATTTCTCAGTGTGCTTACAATAGTTGCTTTATATGGCATGGTAAATATGTGTTTCCAATTAAGTTCATGTTCTCCGAAAAGGACTTGCCATTTATTTTGGGTTTTGGAGTTTTCTGTAGGGTTTTTAATATGTAGTGTGTAAAATATTTTATTCGTTTTGTTTTTTCTTCCAAGTATGTTTTCTATGAATGTTGTTTGAGTACATGGGTATTATTTGTTTTGATTTCAGATTAAATATGTATGGGTATGCTTTTGATTAGTGTGTAGTACTTCAGAAAATTATTTGAATGTATTCCGTATATGCAGCATATATCATCAAAAGAGTAGAAATCCTTAATTCTGTAGTCATATAGTTGGTCGACATATTTAATGCTTCGTTCAAACCAATCTTTATAAAAAAACGTCTTATTGCTTGAAGTTATGTCTTTATTGTTCCATAAAATAGTTTTACTGCTGGTTTGGGTTTCTAGGTTATGAGTGATATCACTCCATGCTGATAGAACATCAGACAGAAATATGTTTTCGTTTGCAATTTCATGTAAGATAGTATTGCTGATGTTACAGTCAAAGAGTAAGGAGTCACCTTATTTTTTTATGATTTTCTGGTAGAATAATTTCCATTTACTCGTATTGGTATTATCTAGGTATCTTTTAACCCATCTGCATTTGATTGCATTCAAGAATGAGTCAATGTTCGTTAATTGGATACCTCCATTTTCTACAGTTTGAATTAACTGAGTTCGTTTTATTTTATCAGGCTTACCGTCCCATATGAAATTTAATATTGCTGATTTTATATCGTTAATAACATCATTTGGTGGATTTGGGAGAACTGTTAATACATAAATTAATTTAGGAAGTGCAAACGTTTTCAATACTGTTTTTTTCCGATTAGTGTAAGTTGACGGTGATGCCATGATTTTAAGCAGTTTTTAAAATTCTGTAATTTAGGTAGTGTGTTTTTAAGAAATGTATCCTTTTCATTATTTGTAAAAGTAATTCCTAACGTTGTAGCGTCATCGGATGTCCAATTAAATTTCATTTCTTTTTTATATTGGACATAACTTTGTTTTAATATACCTACTCGTAGCACAGTACATTTACAGTGACCACCATGTTGCTTATGAGACCACCATGTTGCTTATGGGATAACCATGTTTCTTATGTGACCACCGTGTTTCTTATGTGGCCACCGTGTTGCTTATGAGACCACCATGTTGCTTATGGGATAACCATGTTTCTTATGTGACCACCATGTTTCTTATGTGACCACCGTGTTGCTTATGAGACCACCATGTTGCTTATGGGATAACCATGTTGCTTATGTGACCACCATGTTGCTTATGTGACCACCATGTTTGTTATGTGACCACCATGTTTGTTATGTGACCACTATGTTGCGTATGTGACCACAATGATGCTTATGTGACCACCATGTTGTTAATGCGACCACAATGTTTGTTTTACCACAAAGTCTTTTTACCACCATGTTGCTGTTTTTTTATTAATGTTTCTTTTTCACCACAACGTTTCTAATGTGATAACTATGCAGAGTATGTGACCACCATGTTGCTTATGTAATCACCATGTTTGTAAAGAAAACATTTGGCGTGTATGACCATCAAGATGTGAATGTTACCCAAAGATGGCTACAAAAACCCGTCCGTTCACCTTGCAAACTGCCACTTGCAATTTATTGATCTTGGTAACGTCTATCAACATAAGTGTTTATATAAAAAAAATATAAGCATCATAAGGCGTAAACGACCATTATGTGTCTACAATAACCCAAATATGTCTAAAAATAACAGGACGTGGATAGAATTAGCCACGGATGTATAAACAGAGGATAATTAACACTAATGACAGCTTCAAACATCACCTTCACCAGCAGATGCATACCGTTACAGTCTGTTTCCCTTAAGAACTCTCTTATTGGCGGTCATAGTTTTGTACTTGACATCTGACAATATTCGTTCGAGAGCCATTTAACATATAAATCAATGCCTATTAACCCCTTTATCAATCTGTATCATCATATTCATCCATAACTTAAATAATATTCATCATTAACTATTATCATAGTCATCAAATAAATCATCATCTGCACATACAATTCCAACAATTGACAACAATGTTTACAATAGAACAAAATAGAGAAGGACATTTTCATAAGAACCATATCTAAAGCATAGCACACAAAATACGTCAGAAAACCACATATATGATTCAATTGATAATTCAACTGCAAAATACCAAAAAACACACACTTGAATACCTTATATAAAACTGGTATATATGGAACGAAATGGCAATACATTGCCGATGTTAAAGATTTTATCATCACTAATTTAACACGAATACTGAGGCTCCAATACCCACAATTACACAAAGTACCAAGTCATTAGATACGTTCGTACAGACTCGAGGATAGTTGCTTGTGTACAACCATTCAAGTCCTATGTCGTCATAGCACACTCTGATGACGTCATTGCCGTCGCTGGTTTGGAGTCGCCGAAATTTACCATTCACGAGTGTTTTATTAATGCTTCTCAAATAAACTTGATATTGGTTATCTACGTATTCCCCATGAAAGACATCGACCTGCTGACAGAAATATGACTTAGTTATGATCAGATGTGGTGATTGTATCTCCTGCATTTTAGACAACCTGATCATCGTTTCAACGAAAGGGTTGCTTTCTACGTCCTCTTGAAAAAGCATAGATAAATAGATATTGTTGTTGTACGAACCACTGACTGTAATAAAGTCATTAAATGATGGTGCGAGTTTAATTGATATATTTCCAAAGTTCAGCTGCCATACATCGCCTAGAGCTTGTTGTATGGGATGAATAATAAGTTCGAGGTTCGCTTCAGGTGTTGATTTGTACAAACGTGCGACGAAATATTTCATACCGACTAAGCTTTTATTGGTCACTAATATGAACAACTCAAGCTCCCATTCGCTCAGTCCGTGTCGCAAAAGATCTTGCCCATTTACATGATCCAATAAGCCTATCACCTCGTCAGAGCTTACGATGTCTGATGGTTCCAGTTTAATTAAAACTGAAAATGTATCTCCAACGAAAATAGAAAGACATTCACATGTGTTGCTCCATCTCAGTTGACCATCGGGACACAAAAGTGGACGACAGTCACCCTGAAAAAAATATCTTCATTTAATATTCAATTATAGGTTGACGGCTAAACCTGAATCAAATTTCATTATAATGTTGTGCTCAATACTGTTTAGAAGTTTACGGATTGTTTTAAGTTTCCTTAAATCAGTAATATAAATACAGAACAAACAATGACCTTTACATACTAAATATATATGTTTACATGATTATATGTACATGTACTAAACTATCGGTAAAAGAAACAATGCATTTTTTATCAAAATTTTATATACAAATGAAATGTTATATCAATTAAACATAAATTAAACAAATACAGAGCACCGTTTTTACCTTCTCACCTTCTCTTGAGTCACAGAATCATAGGTATCGAATGATCCAAGAATAATAACAAGATTTCCCTGACGAATTTCTCGAAGTAAATAATTGTTATCATGGACAATGCATATATCGTTTACTCTTCTAGTTTTGAAATATTTTATTTTGCTACAAAGATAACAGTACACGTTTATGAAACGCTTGAGACTGGAAAGAAGAAGGGGCAAATGTTGCATTAAAGCGATGACACTGTTCCTCAAGCTTTAGAAAGCCATCAATATCCGTTGTCGGATAAATATCCGTGCATTCTTTAATAAAATCCGAGTTGCAAAATGCTGATGACATATCTATATCTTCAGGTGCACGAAAAATAAGAATACATTTACTGATTTCTCCTGTGAGAAGTTTCTGAATTTTAAATAAATACGAATTAAGACTATGTTGTCCAGTGTCAAAGGTTGGGCAATTCACAGAAAGTATCCAAGGTACAACGTTACTGTCATTATGGCAGCGGGCGTAAAACTGGTTGTAATAAATCAAACCTGTGTTGTACGACACGTGCGGGAAGGGATTACCCCATCCAGCTGCCTTCATGCTGCGACAAGTATCATTGGCTCCTGGACATTTGTCTACCATAAAATATCGTCCGATAGGTATCATAAATGAATTATTAATATTTATAGGCGCAACACATGATGTCTCACCCTTCTCTTCAATTCTATAATAATCGCCCTCGTAGAAATAGCAGTTCCTTTTTAGACCACACCTCAGTCTGAATCGCACGAGCACGACTGACAACACGTTGTATACACTTTGGAAACTTTATGGTCTTCGTGTTATTGTCACAAAAAGAACTGTATGGGCACAATTCAACCAGGCTTGAGGGGAACTGAGATGATACAGTAACCACAAGGCTACAGACGTAATGTAACAGCTGGTAAGCCTGCTATACGCATGCTTCTGATTTTATTTCAACCCTGTAAAACACACACATATGTATAAGTAAGGATGGCTATATGGATGGATGAACTTATGAACTGATGGATGGACTTATGGATGAATGGATTGATTTATTAATGGACTAATAAATGGATGGATAGACTGATTAACTAGTGGATGGAGGAAACGGATGGATGGAAAGATGGATTGATGGATGGATGGATGAATGGAAGAAGGGACGGACGGATGGACGGATTGGGGGGAGGATAAAAAGTGCATATGTTGTCGTGTTTTAAATTTAAAACAATAGAACAGCATCGTTATATGGCCTTCAATGATATAGACTCTTTATACATTAAAACAGGTACACATATTCAATGTAATGCTCTGTAACTTTGTGTCGGTTTGTTTGAAGTAATGAACTTATGATCTGGACAAATTTGAAAAAAAAATATTCATAGGAAAAATAGTATTGAAGCGTTCACTATTAATCTGCGTGTACCAACATTGCAATCTAACATATGTAAAGTAACTCTTTTGATTAAATCCCTGACATTTAAAACAGCTTATGTCTAATTTATTATAACAGTTTTAAATTGTAAGTATATTTTAGCAGTGCCTATATATTTGCATTGGTAATTGGGCTCATTCACATAAATATTGCGCACATTCCAATGACAGTCTTCACATTATTCTGATCATCCAATCTCAACAAAAGCTATGCAATGCTTTCTTTACATATTTAGATTGCACAATTTAGTTTGAATTGTGTCCGAAAAAGTAAGCCATGTATTTTGACCTCATATGTAAGGGCTCCTTTACAATCGAATTGAATGTTTGAAATACCCTTAATGTTTAAAAAAAACGCCGTCTTAAGTAATACAATTTATCTGATATTCGCCATAATTATGGAAGAGAGATAACTACCGAATGTATTTTATGAAAATAAGCGCTGCTGTTACGTAACATGGCCTTTGCTAATGTTTCAGGTGACTTCTCGCATATGCCATTTGAAGGCTTATTTCTGACAAAACATACGACATATACTAGCTGAAAAAATATAATTACAATTGTCTTTATCATTTGTTTGTATGTTTGCGAGTTTGACCGCCGTCCAAACGACAATACGACTTCGGTCCATATACTATTTGGGGCTGCTTGGATGGTAACTATTCTGCCAAAGGGCCTGAAATGAGGTTTTCTATGCCTTATATAATGCTATTTGTTGGATTTGGTGGATAATCGATTTATTTCACTCGTGATCATTGAAAGTATTTTTTAATGATAACATAGTTAATTAAAATCGTTTTTTTTACTAAATCTAACTTTTTTTTGCTTACACAAGATTTTTTTTGCTGAAATAATGAAATTGTATTATGTACATTTGAATAATACAGCAAACTTGTAATGGACATCATTTTTGGTGATTTTCTCTAACAAACCTGGTGATTTCATGTTCTAAATAATTGTTTTATCTTTTACATTATATCTATATGTTTATTGCAATAAGAGCTTTCCACAACTTTTTCATTAACAGTGATCGTATATTTTTTAGTTTGATTATATTTTTAAACAATTAAGTTTCAATTGTGTTCATGCTTGCACAGAAACATTAAACAACAAAAAGTCATTTTTGAAGGAACATAGTCTTTTAGACTGTGCTGTGCAATAAAAAAAGAATATTCTTTATAAAGATCACACAACTGCAATTTTACTTTACAGTTTTTTATCCTTCCCTGCAGCAATAAATTAAATCTTATGTAAAATTGGCATTTAAAGGGACCTTTTCACGTTTTGGTAAATTGACAAAATTAAAAAAAATATTTCAGATTCGCAAAATTTCGCTTTAGTAATGGTATTTGTGAGGACATAGTAATACTGAATATTTACCATGCTCTAAAATATCCATTATATGCATCTTTTGGCCATTTGAAAACCTGAAATTTATAAAGCGTTGCAACGCGAAACGATTTAATAATTTATCATGACATTGAATATCCTTATCAAATCGTCAATTCAATGTTTATGAGCTTCTCTAAATTTTCCACGATCTATGTTTTTTGTCTCTAATTTTTTGGATATTGTATTGTTTGGATATTATTTGTATTTCAAGTTTCGGACATAAAAGATAATAAAACTTATAGCAATTTCGGTATTTACAAAACACTTTCTTTCAAAGCTGATTTAAATCATTGAATTGACTTTCTTTTGTAGTGCGTTTTTGATGTTAGTAAATTGTTTATTTTCCGATAAAAGCATCAAGCTTAATATTTAATCGTTTTTATCATCAACAAATTGAATATAATATTACATTATTTAAGACATCTTCATAGTGCCAATGCGTTTGTGTATTTCTAAACAGTAATTAGGGAGAAATAAACCTACTACTACTATTACTAATAACAACAATAACCATAGAAATAATAATTATTATAATATTAATACATATACTTATATTAATTATTACTATTATTACTTTTATATATAAGACAATAGTATTGCACTGAAAATGTAAGTGATTTTGGTCATTTTCTTATGTGAACACTGTTCCAACACAAGATAGAAAAGTGTTGCGCTTATCATAACAGCTCAACCGTGTAAGAACAAAATGATAACTGCCCCTTTTGGAACCAATTTTAACTTATTTGTTGAAATTCATTTTTAATACTGTGTATCTATTCAAACATGTTACAAAAATGAGTTACAGCAGATTCGCATTGAACAGGCGATAGAATTGTTACTTCTGAACAAGAAGGGGCTAAACTGATACTAGTAATTGTATTTTTTTCATTGTTACTTCTGAACAAGAAGGGGCTAAACTGATACTAGTAATTGATAGAATTGTTACTTTTGAACAAGAAGGGGCTAAACTGATACTAGTAATTGATAGAATTGTTACTTCTGAACAAGAAGGGGCTAAACTGATACTAGTAATTGATAGAATTGTTACTTCTGAACAAGAAGGGGCTAAACTGATATAGTAATTGATAGAATTGTTACTTCTGAACAAGAAGGGGCTAAACTGATACTAGTAATTGTATTTTTTTTCATTTATTCGTTCCTCTTAATTTTGAAATTACATTATTCTGATGAACATTGAACACATAAGTTATGGGGTTAATGTTAAGCCGAACAAGTGTGTTCTCGTATTTTGTTGTGTGTATAGTTTTATGATTTGCGTGTTGCATTGTACAGAAAATGTATCGCTTACCTTATCAAAAGAACACGATGAAGTTATATAGGCCGTGAACCAAGAACACTTTTGCTATCCCCCCTCGCCCGTTTGGGAATGTTGTAGACCCTATTTTTTTCAATCCTCTATATCCCCTGAGTCTCAAGAAACATTGTTTGCAATTGGCTAGCGGAGCGTTACGGAGAAATTTATCTTAAAAATAAATGAGTGTAAAACGTTGTTTAAGCAATTTTTAGATTAACTTGCATACACAATGCAAACATTTAAAGAAAACAACTTATCTTAACATTTCTTAATAAACAAAATATTGTAATAATTCAAAGCCTACTTCTAATGTTTATAAAACGATATTTTCTATTCAAAACATGTGCGACACATATATATTGTACACATATTTGTATATTATTCACATACATATTACTTTAACATACTTATTGAGTGTCAAACATATTATCATCATCGCATTATTCTATCAAGCAAATTGACAACAAGCTTGATAAAATAGTGACAATAATCATTTTAACAATTATTAAACATAATGATAATAATAACAATAATAAACATGATAATAATGATTATAAAAGAGGAATACTTCTCTCAGGCAAATAATTTATTCACTTAAATGAAATTGTATCATAATGAAATTGTCAAACAAAACAAGAATAGAATGTAAAACAATGAAACAAAACATTAACGCATCCTAAAAGCTTTATGCATTATAAGTTGGTTTTACTTACCCTTGAAAGATTAATTCTGGTAGATTTTCCAATACTTCGCGCAATGTATCGTCAATCTCCTGCCACACGATTTTCACGTTTGTATGGCATTAAGAGTATCTTTTGTGTCTTGTTCCGTCTGTTATATAGCACATTACAAACTCATTGCGATTGGTCAGTTTTGAATGTACATTATTGGTCATTGGTGATTGGTAATTTGTTGGACATTTACATTATCCAATAGCTGTTAGTTGTGTGTGTTCTATAAATGTACACAAGTTTAACGTCATGTTTTATTGCTCATGGGAAGCGGCGTATAATTTATTTATCATGCAACCTACTAAGAAATGAAGCTTTTTAAGAAGCGATGTCAGTCCTAGGACAAAATGACGATGTATCTTAAAGCCAGTAGAATGCCGAGTTATTTGAACTGATGTTAAATACGGTCACTGTCAACACAAATAGCTTTAAGAAATGTAAGCATAATCTCTTTGGTTTCGTACCATTACTGTTACTATCAACAATATACATTTCACAAGAACATACGGGGTAAATATATTGTTTTGCTCATGTTTGTACACGCAGTCTTATAGCAGTGCCAAACGAAAGTCCATGAAGGCCTGGACAGTAAAGCGAGTAAGGAGCAATCTGAACGAAAAGGATGCAAACAACTTAAGTGTTATGACTCAGCGAACGTGCACAACTCACTTAAAACTTAATCCATACCAGAACATGGAGAGACAAATTCCTCCTGGACCAAGCTGCCCTAGTTCTAAATAAAGACGTTATACAATCGGTTTAGTATCGATCGATCCCCGCAAGATCCCCCGTAAAGGCGTCCAGACAACGTGCTCGGTGTGTCTTTCTCGACTATACCGCGAGCTTGACGTTTGCACTGAGTCGCGTCTGTGTCTGTGGTATTCATAGGACTATACCGCGAGCTGGGCGATCGAACTGCGTTGCTAATGTGGCTCTGGTTTCCACAGAGTGATTCAAGGCGTTCTAGCCTGGATGTTGTTTTAAGACAGAGTATCGGCGTTTACTTTGAACATGTCCAAGGCGGTAGCTGTAAGGTTGATGACTGAAGCGCTCTTTATGTGTGGATGCCGTTTTCATGCGTTTTCACGACGACTATGTGGCGTCCTTAACAACCCTTATAGTGGCATAACCTCACACAATTAAACAAAGAAGCTTAATATCCGCATATTGCATGACGTCTTTTGTTGACCGCTCCCTGGGTCGCCGTAAGAACTCAGGAAACAAACAAGAAACAGGTTATAGCTGAGAAAACATAACGCATTATCCCCCCCTCCCCCCCTACACACACAAATATACATTTTATAACGTGCAAGCTGATTTTATTATGAAATCAGCACCTTCGTCTCCCTGAACACTAAACAATAATAGCAATCATCTCAAATTGCAATATTTCAACGCCCAGCTATATGACCCGCTGTGTCCTTTGTAGTTGCAAGAGTAAGCGAGGCTTACTGTGTTAGTAAAGCCACAAAGAAAAACTAAAACAAAACACGGTCAGCTGCTTCCGCCTTTTTACCTTTTTATGACCATCGTACCATTAAGAATTCACTAAACAAATTACACGCTGCTTAAGTAGTATCTTGATGATTAGTGAAAAGTTAAACGTTTTAGCAATGAACAAGCAATCAGCTTGTATTTTTTTGACAAATGTAGTTATATTACATTATGTATTCAGTCGTCTTTCTACTAAAATAGCTATAAGTGGGTTGTTAAACGGAGATTATGGCCCTGAAGGTGGATAATATTTTTGCATTATTCTACCGTTAGATCATAAATACATTCAACTGGTACTTAATCATAGGTGATTTCCGTTAATAGCGCACAGATTAAGATATATTCTTGTATCGATCGAAGTCTATTATATGTATGTGATAGCAAAGGCCTCGAGGAGATTACAAAAAGTAGTTCTAATAAACACCGACACTGCCGAAACTAATTTCGGAAACCACATTTGTATGAACAAGGTTTATACATTGATATTCATACAGCCAATGTAAAGGGAAAATAAGTCTAGTTTAGTGTGGCAGTTAACACCTCATAATATTTATTTCTTCGTTTTGAACAATATGTTCATGACATAAGCACCATTTAAGTTTGCATAAAATTATATACAGACTAGGATTTATTTTATTGAGTCTAAGACTATTCGTTATTGTTAAGTCTAAGAGTTGGCTGGTGATTCCGGGTCCTGACTTGTGATGTTAACCAAACATTTAAAATATGTTCTCATTTTGACTAAAAGTAAGAACGTTTAAAGGGGTTGATACAACCCAAAAAGTCACAAGATAGAAAACAAAGAGTCCCGCGAACCGGTGACCTAAGGATAACAGTTGATTAACCACTACAGTCCTCCGCTCTACCGACTGAGCTATCGCGGGATTGAAAATTACCTTGAATAGTACTGTCTCGATTTAAATAATACTACCATACAAGGTTTTCGTAATTAGATTAAAGTGAGGCTACTAGGGTTACTCACAATCATATAATAATAACTTCATTCTCCTGGACGAAATCGCTTTAAAACGTATCACGTGAATTAATTAGCTTACGATTAAAAGTTACAAGAATCAAAGCGCTGGAGGCATTACTAATGTTCGCTATTGCGCAACATGAGGTAATTTAAATAAGCTTATTTAAAGCTGGGCATTATTATTTTAAAGAAACCTGGGCATTATTATACTTTTATTTAAATAATTTACGCGTAATACATACTTCAAACTATAAACTATTGAATTGACACTTCTCTTTCCATTTGTAGTTGTGCCCCTCAACAAGGGGGACTCTTATGACCCTATCACAGTTGGGGTATACCAAGTTTTAAGTCCATACACAAAGGCACAAACTTATTAAGCCCTTTTTACATTCCCGATATTTTGTTCGGATGTAGTTGCGATCCCTTAATAAAATGAATCGAGAACGAGGCTGACAAGGCGAGGCTTG
Source organism: Dreissena polymorpha (assembly GCF_020536995.1). Classification (NCBI taxonomy): domain Eukaryota; kingdom Metazoa; phylum Mollusca; class Bivalvia; order Myida; family Dreissenidae; genus Dreissena; species Dreissena polymorpha. Next base: position 63,946,610 of record NC_068359.1, read on the forward strand.
GCTTGCCTTAATATAGGCATTATCATGTTAAGTTTATAAAATATTCAATAAAAAATACCCTTAGCATAACATAATATTGCTGTTCTAAAGGGTAACGTCACTTTGCAGCCACGGGTTTACCACGTGACGGTCACGAAACTGTGTTATCTGGTTCAGCGTGGAGCAGTTGCAGTACCGGAACATCTCGTTCACTTCCCGGGACATCGGCGCCAGGAGCAGGAAGGTATAACACGATGGTACGCGTTGTGACTCGGAGTTATATGCCAGTGAAAAGTCGTGAACGATGCAGACAGTTATTAAGTTCATTTAAGTCTCATCCACAATTCATCATTACATTTATTACAATTGAAGGTGCATGGCTCGTAAGAATGTGGCCATTCTTAGCGAATAAGAGACTATATATCACAATCTCATAAAAACTGACGTAAAATACAAAATAACATAATATTTTACACTTATCAAACTAAAATGTATCTATTTAAAGTTTAATAATTAGTATGTTTAATCTTAAACTAAACTGATTAATTTTCATATTAAAAACTTGCTTAATGTCTGCTTATCAAGACATGAAAAAATTTGTCTTAAATTGTATCAAAACATGACATTAAGAGTTGATGTTTGCAGGTAGCTTTACATCTTTTTTTCCGGTAAAAACAGCAGTTTTTCCTAAATACCGTCGGTCCTCAAATTGTTCCAATAATAATTTTGAAAATCCGGGAATGATTCTTATATTGCAGGAACTCGTTTCCGGTAATACAATTTTGGCAAAATTTGGAATTCCATAAGCTACGTTCAGAAAAGTTTCAAGGCTAAAGTAAGAATTTACCGAATTATTTATGAGTACTCCAATAATGTTAAATGCTTCGGAAGTATCCGAAGATTTTTGCCGCAACGTCAAAGCGAAATACACTTTACGTCATAACTATATGAGTACATTTCGCAAAGGGAATCAAGACAACCATGTGCGTTTTGGTTCCCATTATATCGGATTATTTTGAACGTAAGCAGGGCACGAACAAAGGTCATTGTGAAACTACCGCGAACTGTGAACATCAGCACAGGAGTTACAGTATAGAAAAGTAACATTAATTAAAAAACAAACAAACACAAAAGTCTTGAGACTCAGGGGATATAGAGGATTGAATAAATAGGGTCTACAACATTCCCCCAGGGGGGAGAAAAAGTGTTCTTGGCTCCCGGCCTGTATAACTTCATCGTGTTCTTTTGATAAGGCAAGCGATACATTTTCTGTACATTGCAGCACACAAATTATAGAACCAGACACACAACAAAATACTAAAATACGCTTGTCTGGCTAAACACTAACCCCAAAACTCATGTGTTAAATGTTCATCAGAATAATGTAATTTCAAAATAAAGAGGAACGAATAAATGAAATAAATACAAATACATGTGCTAGTATCAGATTAGCCCCTCCTTGTTCAGAAGTAACAATAATATCGCCTGTTCAATTCAAAACTGTTCTAACTCAGTTTTGTAACTGGTTTGAATAAATACACAGTATTCAAAATGAATTTCAACAAATTTGTTTAAATTGTTTCCAAAAAGGGGCAGTTGACATTTTGTTCTTTTTCGGTTGAGCTGTTATGATAAGCCCAACACTTTCCTAACTTGAGTTTGAACAGTGTTGCACATAAAAAGGCCAGAATCACTTACATTTTCAGTGCAATAATGTCTTAGAGTTCATATTGATAGTACAATGTGTGAATATTTACATCATACTAAAACTATGATGTCATATGATGCCACGAATGACGAAAAAAAAAGTTTTAAAATACCGTATTTTTACAATTATTGGTTTATATTGCTTAAATATCACGACTGGTATATTACATTACTTGAAAAAAGTTGTTAAGTTTTCATATTCTCAGTATATTCGGTAATAAATTGTACTGGGTACAGGTACCAGATAAATACCACTTAACTATACATTACACAAGTAAATTGATCACCATAAGTCACGTGGTAAACCCAGGAATGCAAATTGTGCATGCGTAGTGAATTGTATATATTTTAAATATAAAATGATCAATCTACTTGCGTTATTTATAGTGTGTATATCGTTATGTCAACTATTTTCGCTATGTACTTTCAATTTCACATCGCGAAATTGTATTACCGAAGTATACGAAAATATTAACTTTTTGAAGTAATGTAATATACCAGTCGTAATTTTTTAAAGTCTCTATAACGCTCAAAATCAACGAAAATTTCGTTAAGTATTTCGTAAAATAAAGTTAACACCTTAACAATCAATGTTCCTTATAGCAATATCCAAAATTTCAACGCTAGATGTGATATGATTACATAGATTTTTGTAGATACAAAATGCTCGTGTTTATTTATTTGTGGCCACAATTAATTCCCGCGAATAACTATTCATACGACAGACGAACACCATTTTAGTGTCAATGTGTCGTATGAATAAATATGCAAAACAATAATAAAAACGAGCATTTTGCATCTACAAACATCTATTTTACCAGTCCACATCTGGCGTTGAAATTTCGGCTATTGACATAAAGAACACTGCTTTTTAATTGGTTAAGTTTATTTTACGAACAATTGTATGAACTGTTCTTTGATTTTGAGTAGTAATGTTACTTTAATCAATATAAACTAATAATTGTAAAAAACTGTATTTTTAGAGCAATTCTTTTTTCGTCATACGTGGTTGACGGACCCATTAAGTGAATATTTATTGTCGTTATTGTGAACCTAAATTCAAATCAGACCAGGTTACAGTAAGACATCCTAGGGATTGTGTTAACCGCTGTGCATGGGAGTTTTATTATCTCTTATGCCCTAAAGTTTAAATACAAATAATATCCAAACAATACAATGGCCAAAAGTTTAGAGACAAAAAACATAGTTCGTGGAACATTTAGACATAAACATTGAATTGACGAGTTGATAAGGATATTCAATGTGTCGAAGATCAATTAAAATAACAAATAACAGCACGTGCTTGTAAAATAAGCGCCATTTATTTTAAATAAATTTTTTATATGTTTTACTTAAGCTGTTGGGTGAAACCATTGTCTGTAACCGGTAAACACAATTATTTCACCAATAACGTTAATGTATTGTACATGGCCTTAAGGCATTCATCTGCCAGGTTTAGGACCTTAATGTGATATAATGGACATTTTTCACTGTTGAATAGAGCTGAAAAGAATTAACAGGTCAAAAGAGTTAGTTAAAATGTGGTTACTGATCAATTATCTGCAACTCATCTTGCTACAAGTTGTTTATAAAAATATATTTTATATTCGATATTCTACGTGACCCACCCAGTCCTCTAAGCCGAAATGATCCGTAAAACAAAATTGTGTCTTTGTGTCGTATGAACGAATCTGCACTAAAACAAAATTTAGGTTCACATCGTACATGCATTATCAGTTGTCAAACGAAAGTACAGTTGATATTAAAATGCATTATTTTTCTCTTTCTGTGATATTGTTTTAGTATCTTGATGCTGCATTAACAAATATAAGTGTATATGAAGTGAAAACACCAAAAATAAACAACGGTTGCGATAGACACCTATAAACTGTTAGATGCACATAATATCACTTTAATAACTATAATTTCATATTGTGTCTTAATTTCTGGACACAGTTTTTAGGGAATGTCATAGTATATTTTATTCCAAATATACATAATACAATGTCTCTTTTTTAGCAAAAAATCATTTGTAAGCAACAACATAATGATAGTATTAGTTTGATTTAGTAAAAACGATTTTAATTAAATTCGTTATCATTAAAAATACTTTTTATGATCACGAGTGAAATAAAATCGATATTCCACTAAATCCCACAAATAACATCTATATAAGACATAGAAAACCTCACGTCAGGCCCTATGGCAGAATAGTTACCATCCAGACAGCCTCAAATAGTATATGGACCGAAGTCGTTTGGACGGCGGTCAAACTCGCAAACATACAAACAAATTAGAAATACCAGTGTAATTATATTTTTTCAGCTCGTATGTTTCATATGATTTGTCAGAAATAAGCCTTCAAATGGCATATGCAAGAAGTCACCTGCAGCATTAGCAAAAGGCCATGTTACGTAACAGCAACGTTTATTTTCAATAAATACAAACGGTAGTTATCTCAATTCCATTATTATGGCGCATATCAGTTTGATTGTATTACTGAAGACGGCGTTTCCTTTAATTTAAGACTATTTCAAACATTCACCTCGATTGTAAAGGAATCTTTACGTTAAGTTACATATGAGGTTTAAATACATGGCCTTACATTTTCGGACACAATTCAAACTCAATTATGCAATCTAAATATGTAAAGAAAGCGTTGCATAGCTTTTAGTGGGACTGGATGATCAGAATTATGTGAAGAATGCCATTGGAATGTGTGCAATATTTATGTGAGCCAAACTACCAATGCAAAGATATAGGCACTGCTAAAATATACTTACAATTTAAAACTGTTATAATAAATTAGACATAAGCTGTTTTAAATGTCAGGGGTTTAATCTTAAGAGTTATTTTACACATGTTAGACTGCGATGTTGTTACACGCAGATTAATAGTGAACTCTTAAATACCATTCTTCCTATGAATATTTTTTTTATTTGTCCAGATCATAAGTTCATTACTTCAAACAAACCGACACAAAGTTACAGAGCATTACATTGAATATGTGTACCTTTTTTAAGCCATATTACGGTGCTGTTCTATTGTTTAAAATTTAACAAACTACTACATATGCATTTTTTTATTCATCCCCAAATCCGTCCCTACGTCCGTCCCTTCTTCCATCCATCCATCAATCCATCAATCCACCTTTACATCCATCCGATTCCTCCAAATGTCCAGGAGCCAATGATACGCGTCGCAGCATGAAGGCAGCTGGATGGGGTAATCCCTTCCGCATTAGTCGTACAACACAGGTTGATTTATTACAACCAGTTTTGCGCCCGCTGCCATAATGACAGTAACAATGTACCTTGGATACTTTCTGTGAATTGCCCAACGTTTGACACTGGAAAACAGAGTCTTAACTCGTTTTCATTTGAAATTCAGAAACTTCTAACAGGAGAAAATAGTAAATGTATTCTTATTTTTCGGGCACCTGAAGATATGGATATGTCATCAGCATTTTGCAACTCGGATGTTATTCAAGAATGCACGAATATTCATCCGACAACGGAAATTGATGCCTTTCCTAAACTTGAGGAACAGTTTCATCGCTTTAATGCAACATTTGGCCCTTCTTCTATGCAGTCCCAAGTGTTTCGAAACGTGAACTGTTATCTTTGTAGCAAAACTAAATATTTCAAAACAAGAAAAGTACACGATATATGCATTGCCCATGATAACGATAATTTACTTCGAGAAATTCGTCAGGGAAATCTTGTCATGATTCTTGGATCATACGATTCCTATGATTCTGTGACTCAAGAGAAGGTGGAAGAAATGGTTTGTCACAAAATAAGAAAGGTAAAAGATAAAAAAAGTCGACTTTATTTTTTACAAGCTAAATCTATAGATTTCCAAAACTATATTAGCAAAACTAAATTGTCAAAACAAGATAAGTACACGATATATGCATTGCCCATTATAACGATAATTTACTTCGAGGAATTCGTCAGGGAAATCTTGTCATGATTCTTGGATCATAAGATACCTACCATTCTGTGACTTAAGAGAAGGTGAATAAAATGGTTTGTCACAAAATAAGAAAGGTAAAAGATAAAAAAGTCGACTTTATTATTTACAAGCTAAATTATAGATCTAAAGGCATCAAGTCATTTCATTGTTTTCTTTTAAAAATAAATACGGTGCTGCGTATTTGTTTAATTTATGTTAAATTTTTATAACATTTAATTTATATATAAACAATTTGATAAAAAAGTCATTGTTTCTTCTTCTGATAGTTTGATATATGTAAATATAATCACATAAACCTTTATATTTAGTATGTAAAGGTCATGGTATGTTCTGTGTTTTTATTACTGATTTAAGGAAACTTAAAAGAAGCCGTTAACTTCTTAATAATATTGAGCACAACTTTATAATGAAATTTGATTCAGGTTTAGCCGTAAAACTATGATTGCATATAAAAAGATTTTTTTCAGGATGACTGTCGTCCACTTCTGTGTCCCGAAGGTCAACTGAGATGGAGCAACACATGTGAATTTCCTTCTATTTTCGTTGGAGATAAATTTTAAGTTTTAATTAAACTGGAACCATTAGACATCGTTATCTCTGACGAGGTGACAGGCTTATTGGATCATGTAAATGGGCAAGATCTTTTGCGAAACGGACTGAGCGAATGGGAGCTTGAGTTGTTCAAAGTAGTGACCAATAAAAGCTTAGTCGGTATCAAATATTTCGTCGCACATTTGTACAAATCAACATCCGAGGCGAACCTCAAACGTATTCTTCATCCCATACAACAAGCTCTAGGTGATATATGGCAGCTGAACTTTGGAAATATATCAAATAAACTCGCACCATCATTTAATGACTTTGTCAGTGGTCCGTACAATAACAATACATATTTCTCTGTGCTTTTTCAAGAGGACGTAGAAAGCAACCCATTCGTTTAAACAATGATAAGGTTGTCTAAAGTGCAAGAGATACAATCACCACCTCTGATCATAACTAAGTCATATTTCTGTCATCAAGTCGATCTCTTTCACGGGGAATACGTGGATCTGTTCATGGGGAATACGTGAATGATGGGGGCGCTCAAAAGAGAACGAGATATCATTCTGTATTTAATCAAAATTTGCATAAACTTCCTCTGTGTTTATTTAACCATAACGTATTTTAATAAACTTAGGTATAAGAACACAAAATATAGTAATATTAATTAATAAATAATATTTATTCAAAAACACAGTTATATACAATTACGCCGTGGTAAAATGATGCCGGACCAAAACGGCAGCACTTATGAATATATATTGTATTTGCGAAGAAAGCATCTTAGCAATATCTTAATTCAGCATATAATAATTACAAAACCTAACTTGTCTCCAGCTTATTCATATCAGATTTTTGAGAATGTGATAACTTGTTTGTTTTTTAAATAAAACATATAATTACAAAACCTACAATTTTCATGTCAAGGAATATTTGCAACTGTTGTTGCTAGCTTGTTTTTATTCGTTTTTAATAAAAAGTGTGATGACCCGTCAGTCGATCTAAGCATATTTCGTTTTCGTATATTTGGATCGACAAAGAGACGGACGTACACAATTACCTGTGTACCTTTTTATTGTATAGCTGTACCATACGTTTCGTGTGCGTTTTTTAAAGAGTATATGTTTCTTGATATTTATAATATTTTGTCATTGCAATAGCCATATTTAGTTATTATTATAATCTACGCTTAATAAGTATAACAACGTAAACACACGCACAGACCCACACGCACGGACGCAAACTTGCGCACACACGCACATACCAGCACCAGCACAACACACACACAACACGCGCGCACGCGCGCACACACCCACATACCCCCACACACCCGGTTAAGTGTAAGTAGTCAAATGTTGATGTCGATAACAGCACATTTTTGGATCGACTCATATTATATTATTTAATATAAATGATGTCATAATGAAACCATGATACGTACATTTATAATGCTAAATATATCAAGAGCACCGCCTTGCGGGTGCAGACCGCTCATCTATTTTCTTTTTAAAGGTGAAGGGACTCTCAATTTCAATCACAAAGGAGGGAGGGTGGAGTGAAGAGGGGTGTATAGTGTGGGGGTGTGGACATTTATTACATTATCTTCCAAAAATGCGAAAAATAGTGCAAACAAAATTTCGGGGGTGGGGGGTGGGTGGGGGGGGGGGGGGGAGGGGATTCTTGGGTGCGATGGTTAGACGGTATTTCAAAATAAAATAATAAAAATAAATATTTGTGTTTTTTAACCGTTTCAAAAAAATGGGGGGTGGGGGTGGGGGTAAAGTGTGAGGATGTGGTGGTCATTTGTGAGATGATCTTAAAAAAAAATTAGAGGGGGGGGTGGACTCGGGGGGAGGGGGGGAGGGCACGGGGGATGGTTACGGTGGAGTCTATTGTGGTATGTCCGGTAAGAGTAGTTTTGTCAACGTATCAATCAAATCTAATCATAAATAAAGATGTTATGGCAATTTTAGCAAAATTTAATAATTTGACCTTGAGAGTCAAGGTCATTCAAAGGTCAAGGTAAAATTCAACTTGCCAGGTACAGTTACCTCATGATAACATGAAAGTATTTGAAGTTTGAAAGCAGTAGCCTGGATACTTTAGAAGTAAAGTGGATCGAAACACAAAATGTAACCATATATTCAAAGTTACTAAGTCAAAAAAGGGCCATAATTCCGTAAAAATGACAACCAGAGTTATGCAACTTGTCCTTTTACTGTACTCTTATGATAGTTTGCGAGTGTTCCAAGTATGAAAGCAACATCTATGATACTTTAGGGGTAAAGTGGACCAAAACACAAAACTTAACCAAATTTTCAATTTTCTAAGTATAAAGGGCCCATAATTCCGTCCAAATGCCAGTCAGAGTTACAACACTTTGCCTGCGCAGTCCCCTTATGATAGTTAATAAGTGTTGCATGTATGAACGCAATAGCTTTGATACTGTAGGAATAAAGTGGACCTAACAAAAAAAATTAACCAAATTTTCAATTTTCTAAGTATAAAAAGGGCACATAATTCTGTCAAAATGCCAGTCAGAGTTACATAACTTTGCCTGCACAGTCGCCTTATGATAGTTAGTAAGTGTTGCAAGTATGAAAGCAATAGCTTTGATACTTAAGGAATAAGATGGACCTAAACACAAAACTTAACCAAAATTTTCAATTTTCTAAGAATAAAAAGGGCACACAATTCTGTCAAAGTTTGAATGCAATAGCATTGATACTTTCTGAGAAAAGTGGACCTTAACGAAAAACTTAACCGGACGCCAACGCCGACGCCGACGCCAACGCCGACGCCAAGGTGATGACAATAGCTCATAATTTTTTTTTTCAAAAAATAGATGAGCTAAAAACGATTTTTATAGGTAGAATAAGAATTTCGCTATTCAGGGATTTTGTTTTCAAAGAGACATCATCCTTTGCACGGTGTCATATAAACATATTGTTTTTTCAGATCACTACCTAAATTTTACGATGTTGACAAAACAGTGTTAAGTCTCCATCCCTCAACATAATATTTGTATTCTTTTTGTACATATAACCTTTTTGTGTTGTTTCTTTTTAATCTATGCATGTTTGTTTAGAAGAGAAATCTTCCCACAGATGACCTTGACCTTTGACCTAGTGACCTAAAAATCAATAGAGGTCATCTGACAGTCATGATCAATGTACCTATGAAATTTCATGATCCTAGGCCTAAGCATTCTTCAGTGATCATCCGGAAACCATTTTACTATTTCGAGTCACTGTGACCTTAAACTTTGACCTAGTGACCTGAAAATCACTAGGGGTCATCTGCCAGTCATGATTAATCTACCTATGAAGTTTCATGATCCTAGGCCTAAGCGTTCTTGAGTTATCATCCGGAAAACATCTGGTGAACGGACCGACCGACCGACGGACCGACCGACATGTGCAAAACAATATACCCCCTCTTCTTCGAAGGGGGGCATAAAAATAGTACAGGCATTCTGTCTGATGGTATGACCTTGGCCTTTAAGAAGGGTTCTTGGTGTAAGCTTCCTTTAATTTTGATTGAATCCCATAATGCAAGACAAAGTTTAGGCCAGAGAAGATAGATTTAAATTCTTTTTACAAAAAAACTGTTAACTTTTTACACAAAATATGGCATTAACCTTTGAACAGGCAGGGGCTTTCTATAACATACAGTCTAAGACTTATTGGGAACATCCGTTTTTTTTTCCATGCAGTCAATTGTGAAGTGAAAACACTATGTTTTTATTATGTTTTATTATTTTATGACAATGTGTTTGACTAAAAACATAACATCATTTGTACAAGTGGCAGTCTTACCAAGAACAATTACTTCTGAGTCCTTGAACTCACTGATGACTTCTTGCTGATGAGCGGCCCAGTACCTGTCAATGTTTGGCACTAAATAGGTGCTTTGGATTCTGTGGAACTGATCAGCTGAAGGGAATTTCAAGTGCAGCATGTCAGCCCACAGAGCCATCTTCCCATAATTGTTCCTAGATGTCAGGATGGTAGAGCAGACAAGAAAATCTCCACTGTGAAGCCTTTTATTAAGGATTGGTTGGGAACACCAGCAGCCACATGCATGTCCATCATCACAGACCTGAAAAAGAATTGAAATATTTTTTAGTTGTGCATATAAAAATATTTCAATTAATTCACCAGGGCGATCCATAATCGCATGTGTGGCCTTATGGGAGCCAATTTCATAGATGGGCATTTTTTACAAAGGGAGTTCATTAAAAATTTGACCACCCAGTGTTATGGTTCTTTGTAACTGCACTTCCTCTCAATAAGCTCTTAAATGGGACCATCCAGAGTTATGGTTCTTTGTCAATGCACTTCCCTCTTGATGAGCTCTATCATTGTATGAAGTTACGAGATGATACCTTTCATACTTTCAGAGTTATGTTCCAGACAAGGTTTTGGAACAAAGGGTGATAATTCGAAAATGGAGCCACCCAGAGTTATGGATTTTTTGTCACTGCACTTCCTCTTAATGAGCTATATAATTGTATGAACTTACAAGCTGATATCTTTCAAACTTTCAGAGTTATTGTCCAGATAACTTTAAGTTGCCACATACTATAAAAAAGTTACTTTTTCCTGACAAGATGCCAATTTTCCTGACTTATTAGCAACAGTCGAACAGATGACTGCTGCCTCAACAACCATTTATCTTAGTCAAAATTGGGATTAACCATGACAATACCCATGCAAGTGTCAAAGCTGTGTAGCAAGGGATATAAATGTCAGATGAAACTATCCAAATCGGTTTATTTCTGCTCTGATGGATGGATAGGCCAATTGCATATAATATACATGTTTATAACAATTTTTCTGAAATGGACAGCGTATCAAACCCTTGACATTTGGAATGACAGTTCAGTGTCACTTGATCACCTTGAGATTGACACCAGGGAGAGAAAACTGGCTAGTAAAACAAGAGATTATGACAAACAAACATACCCATTTGAAGTATAAAGGCGGACCCAACAAAACTTTCGGTCATCTTGACTGTGGCTTTACAACCAACTGTTGAGCATTTGTTGATGTTTAGACTAGCCAGTTTCTTCAAATGGTTAAGATTAACAAGACACTTAGTTGACTGGCTTAAACCTTCACATTCGAGGTCGTTTGAGATTGTATTGACTACCTGTATTGGTCCAGCTGTAGTGTGGTCATCTCCCTTCAAATCTCCTTCATCAACAGTGTCCCCATCAATCTCCATTCCAAATTCTGCTTCCTCATAGGCAACATCCTCTGCAACCTCGTTGATTTCCTTTGGGCTGAATATATACATGAAATAGGAAAAACATGTATAACGAAGACAATAATGAGCATTTCAAATTTTGCATCAATACATTATTTGGCCAGTTTTAAAAGCAAGAGCACCGCAAACGGGTGCCATCGCTTGGCTGCAACTGCAGTTTCATAAAAAAGGAAGAAAGTGTGATTGGCATGTAAAACTCATCAAGGTGCATCTTCATAAGACATTTCAAAGCTGTCTGTGGAAGCATTTTGATCTTATTTAAAACCAATGTTAAAAGTTTTATATTTCAGGTAACAATTAGCTTGACCTTTGACCTGGTGACCAGAATATGTGTATGGTGTTTAGAACTGATCAAGGTCCATCTACATATGAAGTTTCAAAGTTGTAGGTGGAAGCACTTTGATTTTAGAGCCAAAAATGTTCATTATCTATTGGAGTGTGACAGACAATGCTGGACATACATGTGCTCTAAATGGACACACAACTATAACCATTCAAATTAAAAAAATACTCACAGGATTGCTTCAATGGTGAAGCTTGGTTTATAATCTGGGTCTTCATCATCAGATTCCACTTCTTCAACTGATGTAATATCTATTGATACACTGTAATGCACAAAATTATCTAGACTGTAAGGTCCTGTTTTGACAAGAGCCTAGTGCCAGGTCAAATTAAGATTTTGTTTACTTATAAATTTATTGGAGCATAAAACCATGTCAGCACCATCACAAAGCTTTAACTTTTTGTCAGGCATTTGTCAGTACTGCCTGAAGGCTGCTAGTGCTTGGCTGGAGAGACAATGTTGTATCAATTTATAACTAACCGCTTGATCGTCAAAGGAAGTCATGTTAAAGAGCACATATTTTGTAATCAAAGCACATTTACATATTTTGAAGGATCTTAGTATGGGTGGGTGCATTTTATTTAAAGACAGACAGGACAGATGATTTAAGCTAACCATGGGAGTTCAAAGCAACACCTGTGGTCAAAACCATGCACCTCTCCTGCTTGAGCCAATAAATTCATAAAAAGCCTCCAATCCTAAGTCACATATATTACAATAATGCAGGGTTATACAAGGCTGCAGAAGGTTGTTGCGGTCACCGTTCAGACTTTAATCAAATAGAGGGGATTTTGTGTATGGCAGTCCGCACAGCTCAGTTGTTAGAGTGATTGCCATATAAGCAAGAACCCGTCACCCGGTCTAGCTGCAATTTTTCTCATCCTATCCCAAACCCTAAGCAGGTAAGTGCATTACGTTATCAAAATAGTTCAGCAAATAGTTTTGCAAATATCAGTCTAAAGGAGTTTCTCTTAGACACGACATTTCTAGGATGCATAGAAAATTAGTATAGACATTTATGTTAAAGACTACACAGTAATGTGCATGATGAAGACTTCCTCAAATGGGTCGACAAATGAATCAGACAATTTCTTCACTTCAGATGACCTGCCAGCTTTTGATAAATACTTCAGTTTTACATCACGGGATCTGTAAACAGAAAATAGGACTAAACATAGTTTCTGATTTAGTCCAACAAGCGCTCATAAATGGCTGAATAACATGAGCAAAATAATACGGATAAATCATGTAGGCAGTTATGTAGTTACTTCTTGCTCATATTTTTGACTGTTCGCACGTAAGTTATGGAGTTAGCATTATAGTTATTTAGTAACGTACTGTTCTGAATCTGGTCCTGACACTCCAGATACTGAGGGAGTCTTGGTACCAGAAGCCACATGAAGCTGGCTTGGCCTTGGTGTAGAGGATAAATGTGTGGGATTCACTTGAACTTGAATCTGGCCAGTTTCCTGTGGCTGTCTCAATACCGTATTCTTGTAACTGAAAATGAAATGAAAAGACAATTATAAGAAACAAACTTTATGTGTACAATGTACAAAATATGAAAGTGGAGGCGCTGTTGTAAAAAAGTGGGTGGGGGTACAGTTCATCTACAAAATATTAATAATCACTCGTTACAAAGTCACTGGTTCTTCTATTATCTAGCAACACAATAATACATATAAGTGATATGTCGGTTTACACTAATGTCTGGTTTGAAAACTGCTTGTAAAATTGTTAAACAAACCGATATTTATGCAATTTTCCAAATGTAAACAAATACACGACTTTAGGCAATACACCACCAATATTACAACACCACTCATATTACTTATAAATTTAAACCGTTTATAATTTGCCACATCCATGAAATATATATTTAAATGCGTTACAGCTTGACTTCACATAGTATGCATATTTATAGATCGTATAATCTACGCAAAGACAGTAAATACAGAGAAAAATCATACTGGTCTATAAGGAAAGTGGCGACCTCACGATCTGCCTTCAAATTGTTCTCCCGTTTCAGGCTTGCCCAGCGCTGTTGTTCACTTCCCAGATAAATTTTTTCCGCGGGAATATTGTAGATTGCGTTGCACTTTCCGTCTTTTCTTCTCCGATTCTGGTAAGGCCGTGATTCTTCGCCTTTTAACTTTATCACTTATTCCTGACCACCTTCGTCAGCCATTTTAGTTTCGTTTGCGTTCAAACGATGCATGAATAATTAATTAGCCACGTGACTCACGGACAATTTCCGTATGGCTTTCGTAAATACGCGGCAGTTTCAAAAAGCTTACAGGACTGGGTGGTTCTCGTAAGAAATATAATATAATATTATTTTTCAAAAACAACTGGTAGCAAGTTGAGTTGCAGATAATTGGTCAGTTACCATATTTTAACTAACTCTTTTGACCTATTAATTATTTTCAGCTCAATTCACCAGTGAAAAATGCCCATAATATCACTTTAAGCCAAAAACAATGTATTTTTTTATGAAATAGCTATTTTTGTAATTTGGATTGTTAAATGTTGCGCACAGTGTACTTACCTGAACTTTATTTCTATTGCACTAAAATTATCTTTTGAAGATGTGACGAAAATACTGTTTTTAGGATTTACTGCTGCCTATTTTTTCAATGAATGATATAAAAATTGCGTCGTTGAACTGCCACGGTCTATATGGGAGCAAAAAACGAATTGATGTTTTAAACTTTTTAAAAGAAAAGGACTATCATATTTATTGTTTGCAAGATACGCACTGGTAAAAGGATGTTGAAAAAGAAATTTATTCTGTTTGGGGTGGTTTGTGTTTTTTGAGCTATGGTAAATCAAATGCCAGAGGGTGTGCAATTTAATTAAACGGGGAATTGACTGTAAAGTTCAAGGGTTTAAAAATGATTCTGTAGGTAATTTTATTGGACTTGATATGATACTGGGAGAACGTAAAGTTTCGTTAATAACTGTTTATGGTCCGAATATAGATACTCCCCATTTTTATAAAAATATCTTCACGATAATTGATGAATTCGGAAATGATGATTTTATAAAATGTGGGGATTTTTATCTTGTTCTTAATAACGACTTAGATTATAGTAATTATAAATCGATGAACAATAATATAAACTCAAGAAGAATTATCCTTGAAGAAATAGCCAAACGAAATTTAATAGACGCTTTTAGAGAAATACATGGTAATGTTCGAAGATTTACATGGCGACGCACAAACCCATTGCAACAGACGAGACTTGACTTCTTTTTAATAACGCCAAATATGTTACATTTTTTGAAATCATCAAATATTAGAACAAGTCTCAAATCTGATCATGCAATAATTGATTTCTCGTTACAATTCCAAAATATTGAACATGGAAAGGGATTTTGGAAATTTAACAATTCTTTACTTTGTGATATTGACTATGTTAATTGTGTAAATACTAAAATTGATGAGATAAAACGGCAATACTGTCTGCCAATATACAACACAGATAATCTCCACAAAATTGATGATAGCGAAATATCTTTTACTATAAATGACAAGCTTTTTCTAGACACACTATTAATGGAAATAAGGGGGAAAACTATTTCGTATTCTAGTTATACAAACAAAGTTGTATCTACAAAGGAATGTGAACTTGCACAACAAATTGAACAATTAGAAAAAAAAATCTTAATGAAAGCAACAAGGAATTACTTGATCTATTAGACGCTGAATTAAATGAATTAAGGGACACAAAATTAAAAGGTCATATAATTCGATCCAGAAGTCAGTAGATTGAACATGGAGAAAAAACAACAAACTATTTTTGTTCACTTGGAAAAAGAAATTACACAAACAAAAACATACCTTTTATTGAAAAAGATGATGGGCCAACGATACATAAAGAATCAGAAATCCTTAAAGAAACTGCGTCTTTTTACAAAAAGCTATATAAACAAACTGAAATGACTTTTGACTATAATTCTAACTTTTTGGAAAACTTAGATGTTCCTTAACTAAATACAGATCAATCCGATAGCTTGGAAGGAACCTTAATTTATGACGAACTAACTTATACGCTTAGGAAAATGAATAATGACAAAAGCCCAGGATCAGATGGCTTCACAACTAATTTGTTTGAAGTGTTCTGGAGTAAGACAGAAAAATTTGTGTTGAGAAGCATTAACTCTGCATATTTGAATAATAGTTTTTCGGTAACACAAAAACAAGGCATTATCACATGTCTCCCTAAGGATAACAAACCCAAACATTTTCTTAAAAATTGGAGACCTATTACTTTGCTCAATACAATCTATTAATTAGCATCTGGAACCATAGCAAATAGACTTAAAATGCAATTACCAAATCTCATTTCAAAAGACCAAACTGGTTTTGTTTCAGGACGATACATCGGGGAGAATACAAGACTACTCTATGATATAATGAATCATGCAGAACATAACAAGATACCTGGTCTTATTATGCTTATTGATTTTGAAAAAAACCTTCGACACGCTGTCTTTCAACTGCATTGAACAAACATTAAACTTTTTTAATTTTGGAACTAGCTTCAAACGTTGGATATCAATTTTCCTAAACAATACGCAAACAATGGTCCAATTAAATGGATTTTTATCCGACAGCTTCCCAATAGGCCGCGGCTGTAGACAAGGTGATCCTATTTCACCTTTTATTTTTATTTTATGCGCAGAATTACTAGCAATTGAAATCAAACAATGTTCTGATATAAAAGGCATTACTATAAACGGTATAGAATATAAATTTTCGCAATTTGCTGACGATACGTCTTTATTACTGGATGGTTCTGATTCCTCCTTGAACTGTGCATTGAATATGCTCCATGTGTTTTCTTTATTCTCTGGACTTAACGTAAATTTTGATAAAACTAATGTTATATGGATAGGAGCCCTAAAGTAAAGCTCAAAATCAATAACTAACTAAATACAAATTAACATGGGGAGTTACCAGATTTACGTTGTTAGGAATAAAATTTGATGTCAACTTACAAGATATGGTTGATTAAAACTTTAGCGGAAAAATTGATAAAGCGATAAATCTAATTAATCAATGGAAAAAAAAGACTACTTACACCTCTAGGTAGAATAATTGTGATAAAGTCTTTAATACTTCCATTATTTACTCACTGTTTGTATGCCATTTCAACCCCTAAAAAGGAAATCCTTGAAAGAATTAATAAACTAATGTTTGATTATTTGTGGGATGGCAAACCATATACAATCAAAAGCTCCACTCTAGTACAAAAGTACGAAAATGGTGGATTAAATATGGTTGACATATATGCTCATCTAAAAAAATAAAACTTGCATGGATAAGCAAACTGTATTCATGTTATGAAAGTAAATGTACATTTGTTTAATCGCTTTTTAATATAGAACAATTTTTAACACAGGAAAAAATTATGCTGCTGTTGTCAAAAATAGTTAAAAAAATGATTTCTGGTTTGAAGTGTTTACATGTTATGAACAGTTTATTGACTTGTTAGATCTTTCTGATGTTAATAGTGTCTTAAATATGCCTTTGTTCTACAATCATAAATTTAACATCGGTAATGAACACTTCTTTATTCAAGCAATGAATGACAGAGGCATACGATTTGTTCGTGATATAGTTATTGACTCAAACTTATTTTTAAGCAAAACACAAATTGAACAAAACACTGGTAAAAGTATCAACTTTATTCATTATGAAGGTCTTATTCACTTACTGAAGACATTTATCAGAACCTTAAATCTCAAATTTAACAACAGAGACGTGAGTGTTCAAATGCTTTCTTTATCATGCTATGCTAACTTTTTTATCAATTATAAAAGTCTATCTAGAATCATATATGAATGTTTTGTTAAAAAGAATGTAGAACCTATTTGCATATTAAATGGGAAATACTCAATAACGAGGTAAATACATGGAAATATATTTTTTAAATCATTTCTACATAACGAGAGATACTTACTCACAGTGGTTTCAGTATAGAATTATCCACCAAATATTAGGAACTAATTCTTTATTGTATAAAATGAATGTAATTAACAATAGAAATTGTACTTTTTGTAACCAAGAAGCAGAAACAATTACCCACCTTTTTTGGGAATGTGACACAGTCAAAATATTGATCAATTATCTAAAGACAGATTTAGTGCACAAATTAAATATACCTGATACAATGAACTGTAAGTCATTTATTCTTGGAAGTACTGGATTTGCAAACGAAAAAAAAATGAATATATTATCTCTCGAAGTTAAAAAAAATATTTTTGCCTGTAGAAGAAAAAAAACTTTACCAAATTATAATGGATTACTTAAAAGTTTATCGGGGGCTTACTCCATATATAACAACATAAAACTAACTGAAACTGAAAAAGAACGTTGGTCAGTAGTTAAAGAAATTGTTAGCATACACAACAAACGACTTTATACTTAAACTATATATTTGTCACTGTAAACAAATGTTAAGATGAGTACATCGAAAATTGTTGTTCTTTTTGTCCGGGTTTTTTTATCTGTGGGTAACTTTACTTTTTTTCTTGCTTTTGTCTCCTTTTTGTCAAGAAATAAATATGAGGCATACACAAATATGACAACCAATTGTACCTTTGTTCACGTTACACTATATACATTTGTGGTATATATTGTATTGGTACTTTTATGATGTGTTCATAAATAGTATGTATGTGTATGTTTATATGTATTTCTGAATAAAAGCTAACAACAACAACAACAAAAATAAAATAAATAAAATACGTGGATAACCAATATCAAGTTTATTTGTTTAAGCATTAATAAAACACTCGGGAATGGTAAATTTCAACGAGTCCAAACCAGCGACGGCAATGACGTCATCAGAGTGTGCTATGACGACATAGCATTTGAATGGTTGTATAAAAGCAACTCACCTCGAGCCTGTACGAACAAATCTTATCACTTGGAACTTTGTGTAATTATGAGTATTGAAGCCTCATTATACGTGTTTAATAAGTGATGATAAAATTTTTAACATCGGTAATGTATTGCCATTTCATTCCATATATATCAGTTTTATGTAAGGTATTCAATTGTGTTTTTTTTTGTATTTTGTAATTGAATTATCAAAGGAACATAATTTTTTTAATGTGGCATGTATGCGGTGCATTACTGTGAATGAAAGAACTTGGTTTATACTAATAATGTGCAATTTTGAAAGGTGAATGTCTAAAAATTCCGCGTGTAAGGCAGCTTTTATTCTGGAACTATTTTATTCGTAATAGTGTCGAGAGAGTGTGAGCACTGTTATATATAGAGTTTGTCCGTGATTATTAAGCGATCGTAAAACATAATTCAGCATAAGCGTCATCGGATGTATGCATTACGAATATGACAAAGCGGAAGTTTATATTGGAGCCGCACGTGCTATTTTCATTTTAAGCCGGAGGGTAAGTGTAAAAAATTAAATACCTATGTCAAAAATCATATTCGCTATTTTAATGTGAAAATTTGTAAAGAAATAATTTGAAGAAAGAAGTGAATACTAATTTTAATGTGCAATCAAAAGTGAAAAGATCATAAAAAAAAAGTTACTGTAAAAATTATATAACTTTAATGATTCAATGTTCATGCGATTTGCAATATAACAAATGTGTTTTGTAACTAACAAATCATTTTCATTTTAACATCCATGTACAAAAAGTAAAAAGAATAACATTTGCGTTGAATTGTTTTCACCTTATTGCGTTTTCAGTTTGGATAAACGCATGTTTCTTTGACAGTTTGTAAGGTAAAAACTTAAAAAAGAATATTACACAACCCCTACACAATTGTAACAAAAGGTATTTTAACTGATCCTGGATAGAATGGCTTTGATAAAATATCAAAAGTTTACCAAAAATTATCACGGAATTGTTTTAAGATGGTTCCTGAAATGGCCGCAAAAAAAAACAAAAAAACATTTTCGTATCCAATTTTTTTTTCTTAACCAATTTTTTTTCGTACCCACATTTGTTTTCGTACTCACATTTTTTTCGCGCCCAAATTTTTGTTCGTACTCAAATTATTTTTTGGCATAATTTGTTCGTACCCAAAATTATCTTATCCACATTTTTTTTCGTACCAAAGTTTCCGTACCCACATAAACCATTGTGGTGATGTAGATAAACTTAAATTGATGCTTTTATATCCATCCTCTTCAAAAGCATCGTCACACCAGTAGTGTTAGTACTTTGATTCAAACTTTCATTTACCATTTTTATGACAATACAATTAGGTGAAAAAAAATCTTAATAAGTCGAAAAGGTAAGCGGTCTGTGAATAAACTTCAGTTATCATTTTGGTCTTCTTTTTTTTATGACAAGATAACAAAGTATTAATATCAACCACGATAACATGTTAAAGAAGCATTTATTCCATAGACCAAATATGTCTCCTGAATATTCAACAAGAACGAATCAAATTGAAAATTTCGCATTTATTTTTGGTATCTATGCGTACGACCAGGTGACACATTGTTATCGTATGTCAAAAACTAACGTGAACAATTCGCACTCTGATATAGATTGCATAACGCATAACATGCTCATAGCGCGTATACAGGAAGAGACTTTATTCCCGCAGATAATCATTTTCATGAGAAAATTTTTCAATATTTTATATCCAATAAAACATTTAATTAACGTGTTCACTGGTCAGTTACCCATGGCAGAATGGCTATTCCAAGCGCATTATTACCCGCCAATACAATCCACTTAGCAACCAGTAACGGAGATTTTCTTATGCAATGGATAATAATTGCCTTCTAATTGGCTGCGAAACTAGGAACTCAATCTAGGAACATTATATTTACTTATGTTGTTCTGTATTTATGTCTGCTTCATCACTCGCTTATTTTGAAAATTGAGAAACGTAAAATTCATCTTAAACATAAACTTGAAAAATATTATCACGTGTTATAATGTTATATCATTTCTTTCCTCTGTAAAGAAATGTAAATTAGCGTGTATGCGTTTCTCACAGAAGACGTATTGGTTATCTCTCGAAGGCAAAATAAAGAAAAGATTTCTTAATGCAGAGTCATTGAGTGGCTGGATGTTTCCTTTGAGGAAGAGGTAGTAAGGCTGGATGTTTCCTTTGAGGAAGAGGTAGTAACAACGGCACAACATGATCCGAAGCGCACAGTCGACATGGTAATGCACGTTATTATGATATAATTAATTTCACGACAAGGCCAAAGGAAACGATTCAAATCGAAAATCCATATATAAGATGACAGTTAAGAGTCGAGAACCTAATGTCGTCGGTCTCAATAAAAATGACGCATCTTCTCCTCGTGACAATCCCTTATACGTTTATTTTGATAGAGAGCGACGATAGGTTTTCAGCATACGGTACTCTTTATCAAATAACATTCGATTCTCGTTATCCCCAACTCGCTTATCTCGAAACGCTGCTTATGTCTAAGTAAATCCCATGTCCCAACTTCGATCATTATTTATCTCATACGGATTTTGATTTTTACATTGTATATATCAAAGCGATTTTCTTGAAAATCGGTTATCGTCAACTAATTTTGAGATGAATGTCATGTTCGTATACATGATTTTACCTGTAAAATCCACACCTGTAACAGACGTAAGGTGTGGAAAGTAGGACCCCAATGGCACAAATCAGCAATTGCATAACCAGTATATTGTTGTAAAGGTGTGGCAGTGGGTTTCTGTCACAGGTTATTGTTTACTGCGTACATGACGGCCGGTAAATTTACCTCGTGTTACAATGCGGTTAAGGCCCAGTCTCACTATGATGCCGGCGGAGCCCCAGTGCGTGATCAGGCATCTACCGGGATAAACCGGGGCCCTACCGGGATGATCCGGTGCTCCACCGGGATGAACCGTGGACGACCAGGGACAACCGGGGCTCCACCGGGGAAGTATTAAAATGTTTAATACCTCCGGGATGAACAGGGAGTCACCAAGTAGGACCGGCAACGACCGGCGTGGCACCGGGAACAACCGGGACTGTACCGGGAACAACCGGGACGGCACCTTAGCTCCACCGGGGCCCAAACACACCCAAGCAGAGCCACGGCAACGCCCCGGTGGAGCCCCGGTGAATGCCGGCAGAGTCTCTTTATAGCTACGTTACATAAGTTAACCGGTGCTCTGACGGTGCCGTCCCGGTTGTTTCCGGTGAAGTCCCGGTTGTTTCCAGTGCCAAGCCGGTCATTGCCGGTCCTTCCCGGTAACTCCTGGTTCATCACGGATGTATTAAACATTTGAATACTTTCCCGGTTGAGCCCCGGTTGTCCACGGTTAAACCGGGACGTTGCCGCAGCTCTGCCGGGGTTTGATGCCGTTATAGCCCCGGTGAGTGCCGGCGTAGTGACGGTATACCGGGGCTCTGCCGGGACTCTGCCGGCTTTCACCGGGTTCAACTTTTTCGTTTGGATGTTAATGCGCACGGTGAAGCACGGCATCTTTTGCACTGGAAAATAGCAGTCTGCAGTAACTGCAAACTGCATGTGATATGTCCTGAAATGGATACAGAATCTTCGTTGAGCAACCTATACATTATATTTGTACTTCGTTGCGCAACTAATACATACTCTGTGCGAAACCTAGACATTAAGCGACTTGTAATTTCCTTCAAAACAAAGCAATTGAATGATTAAAATATATGTTCGTAACCTGTTTTGTACTTTAAAATGTGAAATGTACACTGAATCAAAGTTACATGTAGTTTTATTTAATTTAAGTTACCGTAATTGGCTATTTTAACAGAATAACCACCTTATGCATTGCTTCAAATCGAAATATTTCGATTTTAGCTCAAAATAAACTTAAAGGTTGCAACTACGCGCATTTGTTATTAGTTTGTTATTGAAAATAAGTACCTACCATTACTGGATGTTCCGTTCTCTAATCCATAAACACTGGGGGCTGACGAGGTCAAAGCGTAGTCCGTTTCGCTACGACGTCGGGTATATGTTTTACTACGAAAACATTGTGTAAATACACTACTTAATCAGGCGAGTTTCATCTTTTCTGGTGTTTTATGTACTTTGACATAAACAGAGTTTCGAGATAAGCGAGTTGGGGATAACGAGAATCGAATGTTATTTGATAAAGAGTACCGTATGCTGAAAACCTATCGTCGGTCTCTATCAAAATGAACGTATAAGGGATTGTCACAAGGTGAAGATGCGTCATTTTTATTGAGACCGACGACATTAGGTTCTCGACTCTCAACTGTCATCTTATATATGGATTTTCGATTGTAATCGTTTCCTTTGACCTAGTCTTTAATTTAATTATATCATAATGTGCATTACCATGTCGACTGTGCGCTTCGGATCATGTTGTGCCGTTGTTAGTACCTCTTCCTCAAAGGAAACATCCAGCCACTCCATGACTCCGTATTAAAAAAACACTTTTCTTTATTTTGCCTTTGAGAGATAACCAATACGTCTTCTGTGAGAAACGCATACACGCTAAAGCGTTGTCGTAGCGAGGCATATACGTATACTGTCAGAGACATGATCATGCCTAATAATAATATTTAGCCTTTATTTCTGATAACTGGGTCACCCTACACATTTCTAAACACACCAGTGGCTTAACGATACATAGACCAATATGGAAATTGTAAAATTGTGTCACTTAAACACAGTTGTGAACCTTAATTGCATTTTTTTAAAGTGAAACTTTACTTCGGTTTTATAAATCAGCGGTATATTTCATGTTTAACCGCATAAACCAGACACATCTTGGATTATAATTTGATGTAACAGCCCTATGAAATGTCATTGTGCTTAAATTCAGAGTTGTGTTATTAGAAAAGCATAATCTTACATGTTTAAACACAATTTTCGACTAATCCGTTCTCGATGTCATGTGTATTTAAACAATGTTTTCGTAGTAAAACATATACCCGACGTCGTAGCGAAACGGACTACGCTTTGACCTCGTCAGCCCCCAGTGATAAACACCAGAAAAGATTAAACTCGCCTGATTAAGTAGTGTATTTACACAATGTTTTCGTAGTAAAACATATACCCGACGTCGTAGCGAAACGGACTACGCTTTGACCTCGTCAGCCCCCAGTGGAGTCTTGGAAGACACTTGACAGTTGAGCTAGCGACGGTTGGTGGCTATACTTTGTGTAAGACAACTGATAAAAATGAAGTAAAGTTGATATGTTTTCTATGCATTCATATGTACTATATTTTTAAGGAGCAATGGTGACAAATGGTGAAAACATGGACATAATATGTTTCGTTTAAGGGTCTTTTTGAAAAATTAAATATGCATTTCCCTATAGCCTAATTTTAGCCTAAATAAAGTATGCTAAAATCCTGGACGGTACAGCTAAAAATGTAACAGTGGACCGCTCACTTCGCGAGTGCATGACCCATATGGGTTAGAGGCATTGATTGAAGAACTCCTCGCGAGGTTAGGTGATGATGGAAAGCAGAGAGAACTTGTGGCTTCAGGACAGCAGCAGGACCGGATGTGCTTCACGTATTGGTACTAGTGAAGATGTGGTTCCTTGTCGGTTTCATTGACACGTGTTCCGCACACTTCAACTTTTCAGATGAAATCGCATTCTGTGAAAACAGCGACTAAAGCAGCGACGGAGAGCTGGAAGAAAACATGCTATGGGCGCACGAGTTAGCGCCTAGAAGCCCCGATCGAGTTTCCCGATGTGAGGAAGCCGTCTGGCCGGTATTCCTATTCTCGTCCATGGAGCCAGAAGTGACGAAGTGACGTCATGTTAAATGATTTAAGAATTCATACACATTCACTTGGTGGCTTTTGTTGTTGTTGTTGTTGTTTATTCTGTTTTTGTTACAAAGAACTGTGCTACAAAATATAACTTAACCGCATATGGTATACGTTGTCTTTGTTTTAATGTGATTCCCTTTCTTGTCACGCCTGGGGCTTCCGTTAAAAGAAAACAAACCAGACCTTTACCCTCATAACGGAAACATAACTAGCTGACTGAATTATGCTGGCCCGTTATTTGACACAAAAATGAAACCATAACAATGAATAAGACTATTGTATTGAATCGAAACAAAATATCTTGAAGTAAACCAAATAATTGCGATACTCATTATAATATTCATTTTTGCAACAAGGATTGTCAAGCATTATTCAAACATACATGTAATCGGTGCATACCTGTACATCATAGATAAGATGCAAAATACATTCCTTTCGAGTCAAAATATACAAGTATTTTGTTATATATGTTTCATTAGTATGTTAAAACTTGAATAATGTGTCGTCGTATTATCAACGTTTTTTTTTAATTATTATTGTGTATGATTTAGATGGTTAATAAGTAACAACGACTTGTACATGTATGTGAGCCGTGATCTGTTAATATATGTTTAATGCATGTGCGTTAAGTGTTCTAATCTGGGACGACACTTTCCTCTTGTATGGTATTTTTCGTTTACAGTTAGTCTCTTCTTAGCAAAAAGCAAGTTTAGGCGCAGAGTGTCGTCCCTGATTAGCCTGTGCAGACTGCAGAGGCTAATATTGGAAGACATTCTACGCAAATGCATTAAAGCCTTTTTTCACAGATCACGGCTTATTTTTAATGTTCAATGTTTTTTATCTTTAGTTCATTTTATGATTAAATACGATATATTTGCTGACATATCAAGAATTGATCAGTTTGCTTTCTTAGATAAAAAAACATTTGCCAAATAAAGTGGACAACAATGAATACAATACGGACGTGCGTTCGACTTCTGTTCATGTTAGCAAACTGGTCCGCAGATATTCTAATTTCGGATTGTTACCCTGAAAAGTCTACTCGTTTAAAGAAATATCCCACTCACATAAATAACATTAACTATTTTAATATTACTTTAAGATAGGAACATTATCAATAGTAATAAATAAAAATGTTACAACTGTCTTAAGGATTAAAACATAGGTTAAACTAACCAACAACGTCAATTCTTTGTTTAGCAAACGTTAAAACAAACAACCAATCAATCTTAATCACCTAAACCAAAACAAGATCCACGGAAAAAAAATTACATTCACACGAAATATATCAGTCACCCTAAATGCAGCCCAATCACCAAAAATCAATCAATGTCGTCATGGTCGACTTCCGGGAGAATGCTGGGAAGGATGAAGAAACATCGGAAGGCAGAGTAGGCTCGGTTGCAGTAGTCACGTGTGGGGGAGATCTGCTTGGAAACCACAGAACACGACATGACGTCATTTCTGACGTCACCATTTGTGTCACTCGTATTGTGCACCGGAAAGCATTTTGCGGTATTTTTTTCTGTTATAGAGAACCTGTCCGTAAGCGTGTTGGAAGTGAGTAATTTCTATCACAGTAACTTGCATTATTCGTTACGCAATATTTAGCGTAATTTTCGAGTGCGCTGTGTTGCGGCGAGTTTTTGGTGTAGTGCTTCCGGAAGGTTGACCTGGTTGACCGGAAGTGGGTCAAAACTCGGCCGCCAGCCACTCCATGCTCTTCGTGAGCCCGTTACCTCGAAGGGCGCTCGTCTCCAGGATATCTGCCTGAAACAAATGATAACATAATTTTAGATTTAAACCGGATACTCTTTTACTTAAAAGCACAGTTAAAGAGCTTGCTAGACATACCGGCAACTGTGTAACTTAAATTTTAATTTTCAAGTTTAAGGAATGTAAATTCTCTGTAAGTTGCTTTTATGTATAAGTCCTCTCTTTTTATGACCAGCAACACTTTCCTTGCTAATGGCTGAGTGTGCTGCTATTGATGCAGCAGAGTTTTGATATCAGCTGATAACAGTCACCGCCCTGCGATCATAGCAGGTTAACAGTACACCGGAATATTAAACCCTATTTCACATTCTCCCAGGTACGGATATTTAACCCGGGTCGCCGCGCTTCTCACCTTAGCGATCCGGGTTCAATCCCTTTTCCAGAAAGCATCAAAACGTGTAGAATGTATGGTGTATGGACACGTATTTATGTCTATTCGTGTTTATCGGCCATGTTAGATATTCGTAATATTTATATAGGGAGAGAGATATTTTCTATCTTTGGTGAAGTATAATAAAACGTTGTTCGGTAATCAATCAAACCACTCCCTATTATCCATAACACAGTTTTGAAAACTATGGGCGGAGACCATCGAAACATAATCTACTGTAAAACACTTGTGTCTTCAGTTTTAAGTTGTGTGTATTCTAATATCTGAATACAACATAACAGAACAGTTTTAGTAGTAAAATCAGTTTATGAAGAAATATATAATCATAACTACGTGCGCCATTTGTGTTTCATGAATTTCAAACTCAATCTTGATGCCACCTCCTCTGACGTCATTGTGTTTGGGAGATCCCGTTTGTTCACTAAAAATAGAAATACGTTGTGAGCAAGTTCCTCCGCGTGTAGTGCGGGTTTGAGGACGTCACAAAATAGTTCCTCGATGCGTTCTTTGTCGGTAGCGTCTACCTCTAACTACAGCGTCAGTGCCCTTGTAGTAGTGACGGAAAAGAGGGCGCTGAAATGAGAAAAGAACAGAACAATATTAATGTCGTTTATTGTCATCTTGGAGAGATTTTTAATTATGATAATGAATATTTCATCGAGAAAAAATACACAGGATTCAGTCTCCATTATATATATCAACTTGTATCTGTTAAAATTATTATATTTTATATAATTGTAGAAATACATATTATGAATATAATCTCTTGTCTACCAACTTGATCGAGCTGATTTATTTCGAATTCTCGTATTGTTTGCGCTAGATTGCAAACATAATTAAGTGCACCATCATATGCATATACGATGCATAAACATTCAGTAGAATCATTCCTTAAAACTTTAAGACCGTTCCTGGTCGGAAAGGTAAAGCATGGGTTTATAGTTAGATATTGATAACGTTACATCTTCAGCCGACTTTTACATTAACCCCCCCCCCCCTTATGTGTCGTATCATGTACGTGTCAATATCATCGAACGTATACTTTGCAAACCGTCCGTATAGTGTTCATGTAACGTAACGTCAATCTTTATGAAATATGTATTGCTCTCGCGTCAGGTGTTACAGTACAATATCGAGGAAATTTGTTCTTTGCAGTGAAGGATTATGATTTCATGAGTCGTTATATAAAAATATGTTTATCAGTCGCGGAATAACGAGTATAAATCTGTTTCATTTGATCCACATGAGATGCTATTATAATCTGTCACTGAAACTCTTCTTTTTCTACCGAAACGCTTTTTCGTTGTACGAACCCTTTAAACTTTAGTCACAATGTGAAAATATGTGTAAATGTTTGGTTAACATCACAAGTCAGGACCCGGAATCACCAACCAAATCTTAGACTTAACAATAACGAATAGTCTTATACTCAATATATATATCAATTATATCATAGTCTGTATATAATTATATACAGACTAAAATGACGCTTATGTCATTAACATATTGTTCTGAACAAAGAAATAAATAATTGAAGGTGTTAACTGCAACACTAAACTAGACTTATTTTTCCCTTGACATTGGCGGCATGAATATCAATGTATAAATATTGTTCATGCAAATGTGGTTTCCGAAATATTTTCG